>NC_134484.1:334622856-334727720 GCF_040206685.1 Ascaphus truei
TCGGAGGAGGGAGAGTCTTGACATCCTGTATTGCAGCCACTTGTTTATCATCTCTGCTTGTGAGTGTATAACTTTTTAAACTCGTATTCTGTATAAAACAATATTGCACCATATCTGCTTTTATAATTTTATGTATTGGGATTCCCCTTCATACTCTGGATATCTATTGAAGATGTCAAGTCATCTCATTTGGTTTTAATAACCTCAGTGCCTGAATATCTCGTACATGACGTGAGTGAGATACTTTACACCCGTCCCTTATTTGCAGAATTGATTTAAAACAGCGTTGCACTATATTTTTTCTTGCTGTTCTCTATTCTATATATCCTTTGAGACATTTTGCGCTCCCGATCCTGTTCTTCTCCGTAATTGTCAAGACGATAGAAAAGAGTCTTGTTTCTACAGTATGGAGATGCACAACTCCCAAGGACTATATTTTATTACAATTTTTATCACTTCTCCAGCACTATTTATATTAAGTTTTCACTTTACTCACCACTTATAAGTGATATTTACACTAAATGATTTCTGTTTCTGTTTTCCATATTTGAAATTCATTTTTTTTTCAACTCCCAGGGGGAATTTCGAGTTTTCTTGTACTCGTAGGTAACTTGGGATATCATAAAAGAATCCACATTTTTTCCGTACTTCTCTCCATGTTCTTATTGTACCTCGGATAATCAAAATAATTTTTATATGGGAGGGTATTTCTCCCCATTTCATGTGTAATATTTCCCTTTGGGTTATGGGGCTTCTGAGTTGTGACTCATGAATATTTGACGGGTAATATTTTTTCCCCCAGAATCCAGTCGCCCAAATGTCTGAGTATGAATGCTAGATTGTAATTCCTTATATCTGGGAAATTATTTGCCCATATGTCTTTAGGTAAGTATAGCTTGCTTCATGCTATTCTGTTTTTCCTACCCTTCCACAAAAATCTTGACATTGTTATATTTAGAGTTTTGTGTTGCATATAGCAGAAGGGAGAGATGCTTTTATCTGGAAGGGGAATTAAACACTGCAAGATCCGATGAAAGCGGTAAACCAAATGGGGATTTTGCCTCGATTTCACCTCGAACACAACATGGATATTTCAAGAATCTGGACTTTCTAATTTCTACACCCATTTGCAATTACTAGCCACCATTGACAAGCACTTCTGTCCATTGTGCTTACTCCTACTGTCTTTGTAAGTTTTCCAAAACCTCTGGTGCTGGAATTCATTAATCTCCAATATTGGTTCTCGCCTAGGGTTGCCATCTTCTATTGAAGGCTAAGCCAGATTCTTTTTGCGATTAAATTACATTTGTTACATTTATATCTCTTACCTTCTCCCGCAGCATGCGGTAGCATCTCCCGGCATCTCCTCTTGCAAGGTCCGGTCAACATGGCTCCACAAATGTCAAATGGTCATGCCGTGTCAAGTTGCCGTGACAATGGGATGCTTCATGGTGCTGAGGCATCACTCGACATCCCGTTGTCATGACAACGTGACGCCGCATGACACAGTGACTGATATTTCTCAGGTAAACCCGCAGCCCAGAGATATGTGGCCAAAACCCATAGTTTCTGGGTCAAACCCGGAGTGATAGCAACCCCCGTTCTCGCCCAATGACCCCATGTTAACTGCCATGGACTTGAATGGTAGGTAACATGGGATTGTCGGAGGTTATGTAATCTCCCCTTAGATTGTCGGCTCTTCGGAGCAGGAATTCACTAGCTTAATTTTTTTTCACGTTTCATTTGCTTGTTCTATTATAGTGCCCTGTATTATACTGTCTGTTCTGTGAAACATTGCTTACATGCTTGGCACTATAAATAAATGAAAACAAATTATTCATATGTAGCCCCCTTTCCCCATCACTGAAGGAACTACCAGTACCGCTGTTACCTGTTTGGCTACCAGGAGGCCGGAGCCTCCGCCACTGGTAGCCTGGGGTGATATCTCGTTTGCCTCGGTGCAGCACCTCCACCTGCGAGGGATCCCAACGTGGTGGGATAAGCCCCTCACAGGAACAATACCAATAGTAATCACACACCGGGTATATAATAGTGAACAAATAAACAAGCGCAAATAACACCACTTAAAACCAATAACATTTAAATAATATACTGTCCTTAGAGAGTGCAGCTCCCGACACAGGATTCAGACCAAATCCAACCAGCAATCGAAGAAGAAAACAGGTGCGCAAATCACATCAGGACATGGAAAGAAAGTAGAGACACAAAATAGTGCAATATTGTCAACCCCAACAGATTAAATCAACGTTGAAAGCTCTATAAAATTTGCACTCACGTGTACAACGTGATAGTAAGGCATTGTGGTTATTAGAAGTTACCAACTTATGTTTCCAGACGGGTGCTCCAGATCCATAGAAAAGGAAGGGAAATCCATATACAAAAAAGGAAAAAGCAAAATAGTATAGTACTGCTTTTAATATTAAAAACACAAAGTATTCCACTTACATAAGTGCCTTTGTTTGTGAGCATTCAGACCACCCTGGGTCATATGGACAGACAGTTGTATTCACAGCAAAAGCATCTGCTCCGCGGCCATCACAGCATACACTGGGCTGAATGAAGTCGTCTTCCACTCTGGATGTCACCAACAAAGTGCCACTCTGTTCTCAATGATTCACCCAACGCGCGTTTCCCCTTTAAAAGTCTTCCAGGGGCTAATCTAACATCCTGCACTGTTTCCCTTCCTTAAATAACCCCCCGCATTAATTTTCAAATTGCGAAGCGTCACGTGTGACGTCATCACGTCCGACGTCACATAACGCGTCATGTGATGCGTCATCACGCATATATTAGCATATTCAATTTGTCAAAACTTTACAAAGTCCTGGTATACAATCTCCTATACAGCCCCACATTGGGCCCATAACTCCACCATATTATGGTTGGATTGTAGAACGTCGCGCGTGACGTCATCGCGTCACGTCTCTCACGCATATCAACAATCAACAACTCAAAACTTTCTGTCCATATGACCAAGGGTGGTCTGAATGCTCACAAACAAAGGAACTTATGTAAGTGGAATACTTTGTGTTTTTAATATTAAAAGCAGTACTATACTATTTTGCTTTTTCCTTTTTTTTATATGGATTTCCCTTCCTTTTCTATGGATCTGGAGCATCCGTCTGGAAACATAAGTTGGTAACTTCTAATAACCACAACGCCTTACTATCACGTTGTACACGTGAGTGCAAATTTTATAGAGCTTTAAACTTTGATTTCATCTGTTGGGGTTGACAATATTGCACTATTTTGTGTCTCTACTTTCTTTCCATGTCCTGATGTGATTTGCGCACCTGTTTTCTTCTTCGATACCGGGTATATAATAACTGGTTTTACTGAACGCAGGATAATCAACCTTTACCCAACAGTATATAGCCCACACACACAACCCAATCCACCAGATGAGTGTCCCCAATGTACATAGGGTGCTTGGCACCAATATCCCTGATGTCCTTTCCTAATGTCAGTGCCCACACAAAAGTGTGTGGAATAGCACTATCCTGTGAACTGTTGGTGCACTTTTTGAGGTAGCTACCTGCACCCGGGTACTGCTGAATAACAAACTGGGATCCGTCTGATCCAACGTCGTCATCTGCGAATGCGTCCGCCTCTACGTGGGGTGGACTCTAGTTGGAGTTTTACACCTTTGAAAGTCTATTACTGCGATTGGGGTCTGGTCCCAGACCACAGCCCGTAATTACTGGTGCTATACCCTGACTATAAGCAGCTACTGGAGAAATGTCCGTAGCTAAGGGCTTTCCCTACTATGTCAGGGCCAAAGAGGGGTATATGGCCTAGTGTAGGATGCCACCTGCACCCATACACCATACACTACCTTACCCCTCTGTGTCCCTTCTCTGACTGGCGTGGTCCCTCCTGAGCACGCCAAATGTAGCAATCTTAGGGCAGGGGATTGCTGCTGCCCTATTGGCTGTTCTTCGCCGCCCGCTCACAGCCCCCGGGGCTGCTGGGGGTTGCAGTCCCTCGCGGAGCCCTTCATGTAATGGCCGCCGTTCAGCAATGTCTCCTGTGCATGCGCGAGGTGTACCAAGATGGTGCGCAACTCTGTGTGCCCTGCGCATGCGCAAATCTTCAGTGCGCATGTGTGTGCATCGGCAAGGTGGCAGTATCCTCGGCGGAGCTCCTGCGACCCGCTCACCAACCTCAAACTCCCCGCAGCATCCCAAGCAACCCGGCACTCGACGGGTGTTTGCACGCCCTGCCGGCAGGTAAGAGGGGACTATGGGGGACTGGCTACACATGCAATACTATATAATTGGTAGGCTGCATTTTGTTAGTGTAGTATTCCTGATACATACTGTAGGCCATTTAGTCCTGAAAGAAAGTAATTCGTTATGCAATATTTTATATCAAACGAGAATAACCATGAAAGCCAAGAACAAGCATGGAATTATGCTCTGCAACTAATGAAGATTTAACCTCTTAAATTAAAAACAGGTCAATTTCTTGATATAGCAGCAATATATTTCAGTAGACTGTAGACTAAAAGAATGAATGGAATAATTTGTGACAGTAAATATAAGCCTATTAGGCTTTTTTTTAACTATGTTTTGCTTGCTGGATAGCGTGAAAAACATCATGCTCTCTTTTTCTGGCACTTATTTAATGCATCTGGTTCTTTCTACCAATGGTGGGAAACAATCAAGGCCAAACCAGCTCTGAATGTTCTAATACCAATTGCACATGTTAGCAATGATTCAGAGAAATCTACAACAGTGGACAAGTAAACAATCTACTCGCAGTGGGAAGAAACATTTCAAAAGAAATATTATTGTAAAGTCAGCAAAATAGAGCCTTGAGCTCTCAAATACAGTAAACTGTTTTTTTACTGTCCAGCAGAATTCAGAAGATGCTTGTGATACATGCTCTGATAATTTTAATGAAGAAAGAATGTCAGTCAAATGTCAATTTGGCATGTAATCTTTCATTTTGTATTTAATGGATTGGTTCTAAGGCTTTCAGCTGCAACTTTTGGCAGACTTTAAGACGATGACCTGTTGAAAAATAGTCGTTTTCCAAACAGCAGCTGATCTGACATTTTTATTCCCAAATATAAGTGAGAAAGAATCATTTTCCTGCACTCATATGGTCGCCAAATGTATGAATTTAAATTGGCACAGGGCTTTGATGATACTGCGCATTCATCTGTACCAGATTCAGGCAATAATTATTATTTCAGGGTCTTTTGTGTCAGAATGAGAACAAGCTTGTAGGTTTAGACGTTTTTTTTCATCTCACACTGTTGGGTTAATTTCTTACAAACAAATGCCCTTTAATTCACATGAGGAAAATATTAGCATAGTAAACTATAGTTTACAAACAAAAAAGCATTATTTCTCTCTTGCTGCTTCGAAGATCTGCCATAAGATGTTTAATTACTGATTGTTGCTAATTGTTATTTGCTCACACTGGTAAGCTGTTGCTAATGAAAGAAGTAGAATTGCCATCTGGCCCTAGATAACGTCAACAGATTTTATCAATCTAGCATTTAAAATTGAGAGCGCAGATTTAAAAGTCTGCAGTGGTTGAAGCTGATGTGAAAACACCTTTTCATGTTAAAATGTGTAACTTCCTCTATTTATTCCTTAAAGCAGAATATCATGAAAATAGTACGGGTTTTGGATTCTGCCACCTTGGAAAGCATCAGGTGATCAAGAATAGTCAAATGCATTCCATGTAGTGTCCCAGAAGTAGTGAAATTAGAGGTGGCCATGTTGTTTTCTCCCAGGAACCTTTCATTTTTAATAGCTACGTTTTGATTGGGAAGACCACACTCACAAGTACTAACCTTCCAAAAAAACAGCAGCTAGTACAGTTTTACCAGTTTATAAGTCTACTGTAGACTTGTTGGGTGTGTTAGCTCTGTAGCCATATGGCAGCCAACACACTGCAATTGACTTGGTGGTATAAAGTTGTTGGCATTCCTGTTAAAACCCTTTGGCTGTGTCCCATCTTAAAGTGTAACATCAAAAGTGTGTAACAGAGTTAATTTTGGAGTTGAAATTGGAGGAGAAGATTGGAGGAAGATCGGGACTGCACAACAACTTTGCAACTGTGAGAACTTTACTTTCGATACACTGTGATTCTTTGTACTCTTTCTATCCATCAGTACCTGGGAAGTCTCTCCTCATGCATCTCACTATGCCCTCCCTATTGCTTTTTCTGTTGACTGTTTCCTCACTCCTTTGTGAATATCTCTGTTCTCTCCAACTCCCCCACTCCCCACTGCACCATTATTCATATACCTTTCTTCCATCAACTTCTTTACCCCTCAATTAAAAACACCCACACAAATCCTCTATTCACACCCTTTATCTACTCCTTCCTGCTGCTGGGGATCTCCCCTAATCCTGAACCCAGACATGCACACCTGATTTCACCCATGCCTCCCTGCCACCTCTTCCCCTGTAAATTGTGCTAACCCTCTCATTTTAATATGACTAACCTTAAAACTCACCCCACAAAGCATCCCAATAACCTCCACTCATGGCTATTCACCCACACTCAGTCACTCCTACCACCCATTGTGGCCAAGCACTGCTATCTACAGCACTTATTCCCTCACCTGCTGTCTCAGTAAGTTCCCCATCAAACCTCTTAGATTGTAAGCTCATCGGGCAGGGATTTCCTTTCCTATTGTCTGATTTTTCTGCACTTATTGTATTATTATAATTCCCTGTACTGTATTCTTTGTGAAGCGCTGAGTACACTTTTGGCGCTATATAAATAAAGATATACAATACAATTTTGTTTTGAAACAATGCTTCGTAATCAGTGCACTTCCACTGAGAACAAAACTGAACTAAAGGCAGTGATATGTGTAATAGGCTCAAGAAGTGGCTCAGTGGTAAAGGCACTTCCTTTGAAGCTGGTGAACGTGGCTGGTATCCCAGTGTCAGCTCTCAATGAGACCTTGGGCAAGTCATTGTATCTTCATGTGCCATAGGCACCAAAATTAGATAGTAAGAGGAGGGATATTATTATAAATCCTTTTTTTTCCCAACCACAAGACAACATAATCAAGTAAGATTGATGGACACCCCTTCCATATTTGATATCCAATAAGGAATAGTGACATGAATGAGGGATTCGATTGTAAGCTTTTCGGAGCAGGGACTCCTCTTCCGAAATGTTAGTTTTGTTTCTGAAGCACTTTTTCCCATGATCTGTTATTTGTACTATTTGTTATTTATATGATTGTTACGTGTATTACTACTGTGAAGCGCTATGTACACTAATGGCGCAATATAAATAAACAAAATAGTAGAGTAATGCTGCACTCCCCAAATAGCAAAATAAATCATAAATACCGGTGCTCCTGGTTAAGGAATTTCTGGGTGGTACTCCAATATCTGATAAGAAGGAAAAACCTGGGCACTGCGGATTTCTGCTAGAAAATTTATTGTAAGCCAATGATGTATTCACATCATTGGCTATATAAATAAAGACATAATACATACATAGACAAGGCAGTGGTAAGACCAATAAAACACACCCAAAATATCAACACTATTTCCCACCATATTTAAAGACGATATCAGCATAACATTTTCATAATGATGTAAAATTTGCAGGGCCATCATACTTATAGGTGAACAAAAGAAAAGTGCGCAACAACAATATATAAATAACGTGATGAATGTGATACAATTAAATAGGTGACCTTGTGTATAGTATGAATATTTATGGAGCGTCTGCAGCTGTGACACCAGGGATGGCTCTGGTCCCCCCTAAATGCACACAAAAAAACAAGAAACACAGCGCACAACGCTCATAGTGCATTAAATGATATCTTTAGTAACCAAAATAAGAAGGTAAGTATTGTGCGTACATAAAACAAAATTTAAACAAGCATTTCAGGGTTATTGTTACCCAAGCACCAACGGACGCCTGTGATGGTCTCGTGGCTCTCTCCTTCTCACTCCAACAACCTCGATGTAGGGCCTGGAAAATCTCCACTCCAAACGCTGGTGTTTTGGCCTCTCGCCTTAGGGAAAGGCTAGTGCAGCTTCAGCAGTCCAGAAAAAGACCTCCACTTATATGCGTTGTGCCCGTCACTGCATAAATCTCGTGTATAACGGAGCAGCGGAGTACACGCGGTTTTGCGTCCTGGTCGAGAGCTTCTTCCGGGTCTGTGACGTCACAAGATCGCGAGACTTCGTCGCAAGTCTGCAGGACACCGGATCAGTTTTCTGGGAGTGCTGGGATGTAGAGGGTTCGCAAATGTCATCAATCATACGCGTTTCGAAACCACAGAGGGTCTCTTCATCTTCCCTGATGAAGAGACCCTCTGTGGTTTCGAAACGCGTATGATTGATGACATTTGCGAACCCTCTACATCCCAGCACTCCCAGAAAACTGATCCGGTGTCCTGCAGACTTGCGACGAAGTCTCGCGATCTTGTGACGTCACAGACCCGGAAGAAGCTCTCGACCAGGACGCAAAACCGCGTGTACTCCGCTGCTCCGTTATACACGAGATTTATGCAGTGACGGGCACAACGCATATAAGCGGAGGTCTTTTTCTGGACTGCTGAAGCTGCACTAGCCTTTCCCTAAGGCGAGAGGCCAAAACACCAGCGTTTGGAGTGGAGATTTTCCAGGCCCTACATCGAGGTTGTTGGAGTGAGAAGGAGAGAGCCACGAGACCATCACAGGCGTCCGTTGGTGCTTGGGTAACAATAACCCTGAAATGCTTGTTTAAATTTTGTTTTATGTACCCATCATACTTATACTTAGCGCTGATCATCAATATACTTGTATGTACGTCAGAACATATAATTCCAGAAATGTTGGGTTTAAATAGGAAGAACGTTCCCCAGTAGTGGTAGAACAGCCACAGTCTTCAGAACAAAGCTAACTGAAATTAATGACCACTTTGTCGACCAATAGTGGTCCATGGAACACAGTGGGAAAATCACTGGACTGTTTATCTCACTGCTAAACGGGTTTGAAACTTGAATGTTCACCAAACTGATTAAAGCAGATACAATGTTTGTATATTTAATCTCCTTTACAAAAATAAATAATGAGACTTCTATTATTGGCAGTAAAATGTGCTTTTATATCAAATGATCCGTGCTGCATTCAATTGAAGTATTTCAAGTACATTTGCAATTTACATTATATTTTCCACTCACTCATAAGCTTGCCTTTCAGCTCTATTCATGTATTATTTATGCCCTCTAACAATGTTTTTCAGCATTCAAGCTCTGAGAGGTTCCAGTTATTCATAGTTGGGATGCCTGTTGTTGCTTACTTTAATAGGTCTACCAAGGTAATCATTGCAGATTTCTTCCAGAAGGGCTCTTCAATTGTTCCAGATGCACAGTATGTGTGGTTGATACACTGAATCATATTTTGTTGTCATAATTTATTAATCCCTTAGTACTGGGAATTGCAACTTTAGTGCACATAGCTTCTAAATACTAGAGCTGGGCAGGTTCGCCGATTCGACATTCGAACTTCATGAGTGGACCTTCAAAGTCCTGTCAGATGTCGAGTCAAACTTTGGAAAACATTTTCGAATCCAAGCAAAATCCAATAAAAAGCTCATCCTCAGATTCTTTTTTTTTTTTTCCCTCTGCTTTCTTTTTTTATAAACTGGGTGGACTTTTGGTTACTAAACAAAATTTGCGCACTTATAAAATTTTGAATTCCAAGACAATGAAAAAACAAACTCCTGCTAATTTTGAGTTTTTGCTCCAAATCGTTTTTTTTCATCCCAAAACCAAAACCTACAGTTGTTCGGGATTTGGTACTGTCCCCAGGCTGTGCTGGAAAGCTTTGTAATGCAGCAGACATAAGCTTACAGTATAGGGGGTCCATGTTTAAATGGACATGGCGTTAAAGGTGACACTGTGTGATCATTTGCATGTCATTTCCCAGAATCCCTGGCTGCAGTGGAATCGCTGGATGCTAAGAGATAATGGTGAAAAGCAGGATTGCAAACCTGTCTGAGACGTGAATGTGCTCTTACATGTAAGTGATATTTGTATTTGTTGTACTGTGCCCACAAAACCAAAAACACAAAAAATGTGGAACCAAAACAAGAACACCAGTGACAGTGTACACTGTCTTATATTACTAAGTATATAAGCATGTGTACATTTGGGATATTTAGCTAATATGTGATACCAGAACCACAGACATGTTAGAAAATAAGCCATCTAGTGAACACGCATTAAGATTTCAGCCCCATGTTGTTGTTTATTTATTTAAATCAACTTATCGTAGCCATTTGCTTTTATTAGAAAAATTCAGCAGCCGTTAAACCCCTATTTTAGTTATTGATTTCTTGTGAAAAAGTAAAAGGTTTTTCTCCCCTCTTGTTAGGCTGAATTCATACAGATCACCTACTTAGTGTATGTTTATCTGTTTCGCTAATGATGGCATCATAATTACTTTGCAAACAAAGAGCTAAACAAAAGGAACAATTTACATGTGGCTTTGAGGACAGAGACAGTCTTTATTATAAAAAGTCATTAGTATTGATTGGTTACAAAACCACCCAAAGCATGTGGTTACTGTGTAAATGTTCAAATATTATCTAAAAATACTTATACTTGTCTGATTACAACAACAAAACTTGACTTGACAAATATCCAGAAAACGGTCTTTGCTGAAGCATAAATCTGAAAATGCAAGAAGTAATTGACATTTATTATAGTCGATTTTAAGTGACCGGCTATTCTATTTGGTGGCTGTTAACAAATGTTAAGGGCTATTGCACTTTAGTACAATCTGAATGTACTGTATGGGAGACGGCCATGGGGGTTATTCATTAAACTACGATAATGTTAAACTATGGGAGTTTCCATGCAAAAGTGCCCAGTAACCCCTATGAATAAGCGTTTCTGTGTTGTAAAACTGGCGAGCATATCATATTTAGCAAAGAAACAAAATGATTGCTTTTCATTTCATTATTTACTATGGTAAGTCTTTTTGGACACATTTTCAAGCAAAGAAAATGCAGAAGAATATTTTGATTATGGTTATTTTTAATGTACTCACAATTTTTTAGGTATTAGATTTCATTATACTTAACTCCAGTGAATACAGGCATACCCCGCATTAACGTACGCAATGGGACCGGAGCATGTATGTAAAGGGAAAATGTACTTAAAGTGAAGCACTACCTTTTTCCCACTTATCGATGCATGTACTGTACTGCAATCGTCATATACGTGCATAACTGATGTAAATAACACATTTGTAACAGGCTCTATAGTCTCCCCGCTTGCGTACAGCTTCAGTACAGGTAGGGAGCTGATATTGCTGTTCAGGAAGTGCTTGGCGATATGTCCTTATGTTTGCCTACTGAGTGATATGTCCTTACTCTCGAGTGTACTTAAAGTGAGTATCCTTAAACTGGGGTATGCCTGTATATATAAATCTACGTCCATTTTTATGGATACTAGTTTAAAAAATGTTTCTTTAAAAAATATATGTATATATTTCTCTTACCGAAAACAAAAAATGTTATTTGCCATCTGTTTTAACTGTCTCTTACGTTGGACAAAATTAAAAAATCGTGGAGATGTTACAGATTTGTTTAAATCAGGTAAATCTATTCTGTAATTGCAACCAATGTAGTGTAAAGAGCATAAACATAAAGTAATATGTACAATCATCATGTTGGCCAATAAAAGGTATCTCAAACGAAAAACTCTAACTCAAAGAATCCAGTCTATTTTGGGGAGGGGGGGGGGGGAGTATGCAGCTGCTAGAATTCTCCACTACTCTGCTTGCTTCATGTGGCAACAGAATGCTGTGCTCCCTAGGCGCATTTCCAAGTAAATATATTACATATACAAAACCATTATCCACCTGGTTACAAATAACTACTTTCCTCTACAGATCCTGTTGTGTTCCTTGTGGATATTCCTTGGGCACACAGAACCCAGTGTGTCTTTCATAATAAAAATGTTTTCTTCTTACATATTCCTCATCCTTGAATTATGCAGGCCAGGGACACACGGACCATGAAACAATCACTTTGTTGTAAGATGGTTTATTTAACAGTGAATAATGAAAGACCTCACATATTTTCCTATTCCTAGCCAATGTGTAAATGACAATAAGCTATACATTTACTGTACAAGGAGTTAATCAAAGGCTCAGATATTTCAACGTACTGTATAACAATTTTATTTAGGGTATTATGAACAGTCTAGAATAGTGTTTTTCACTGGTGCTGGTTCCCTGGGCATCCTTTAAGGGTTCCATGCAATTTTCAGGTCATTTGAAAATTGTACCAAAAACAGAAGAATTACCATGCATCTGATCTCAGACGCACCTTTAGAGAGGTTTGGGGCTCCATATAACGCATCTGATCTCAGATGCACTATTAGAGAGGGTTGGGGTTCCTTACAATGCTTCTGATCTCAGACGCGCTATTAGAGAGGGTTGGGGTTCCTTACAATGCATCTGATCTCAGACGCACTATTAGAGAGGGTTTGAGTTCTGCAGAATTTCGCAGATAATTCTAGGGTCCCTTAAACAAAAAAAGGTTAAAAAAACCACTGGTCTCGAATATTCTAATTACATACATAAATGCTTTTGTATATACAGTATGTATGTCGTAAACCCAAACAGCTACACATTTCCAAGCTATATCGGGCTACTGTATGTTTTATCCACTAAAATGTTGTGCTTTTTTCTCTGCCCATTCCTTTTCAAAGGATTAGGATAATAGCACATTGCTTAAACACAATAATTGATGCATTGTAATTTCTCAAATGCATCTCCTCTACTACGTACATGACTGACTGCACTAAATATACATTTTGGCTGTGAGAATACAAAAACAAGCATCCATTGAAATGTTAATGTTGTGGCTATTTTCTTCACAAGGTAATAAACTCCTCAAAAATGATTATTACTGTACTTCTATGTCTATATTTTCATATTAGAAGAAAGACAACTTGGGGCAGGGTAAAACTTGACAGACACACTGGGCTATAATTATTCAGAAGCAAATCTAGTGTTCTGTTGTGGACACATGTTGCTTATGTCACATGCTAAATTTATGACATAACATAGCATACAGTTTGTAAAATATAAAGGTTATCTGGTGGTAATCATCTGCAGCTTCAATCATTCTTTATTTGCTTTATACATGTAAAGCATTAGACATTGTGTTGCATTGTTGAAATTGCAGTCAATGCCATGGAAACTCACATACAAATACACCTACAAAAATCCAAATTTCCAAATAAGTTGCAGCTGTGCAATTCTAGATCTATTTTTTTTCCCTTCAAATTGTTCAGAAAAATTCTTTGTCAATTAGAGAGTTATGTTTAATCTGATCCCTGTCTCACAATCCATCCACTTAACTGCATAATCCCTGTGCCTTCTGGTAAACGGAAGATACGGATTTACATTACTAATGGAGCAAACTATATCCCATTCAAAAAAGTTTAAAACTACTAAAATCAACATAGTGGAGGGACACGACAATCTTTAGTATGGCCATGACCTTGATATGGGTGTACAAGGACTGTGCTCAACATCTTTGTCATTTAATGACAGTCAGTGGGACTATCTCTTGTAATGTAGACTCAATATAATACAGACATTTGTTTGTGCATGCATTGCAACATTTTATTTTGAGTTAGTACAGTATAATCAAACAAATCCATAGCATATGCACACACAATAATGCAAGATACAGTCTCATGTATTCTATCTTTTGGAATTGCACCACTGATCGTCCATGAGACAGTGACAGATATAAAATAGATGTGTAAAAAAAAAAAGTTTTTTTTTAACATTTACTAGTAATAATGAATACAAAATTAACATTTGTGCACAATTAACACCTGGCAAAGCAAAAAAATAAAATAAAAATTGATGCTTAGACTTATTTGCATTAAATCGGTTGTCCTGCCCCAGAAGAGGACTAGTACTATATTAATAACCGATCAGCATTGATAGATTGGCGCTTCTTACAAATGAAGAGTTGTTTCATTGTGACATCGAATTCTAATTCCAATGTCACATAACAAAAAAAGCAAATCTTTTCCATCAACAGAAAAAAAAAACGTACAGCTTTGGCTGTACCGAGGCACTCAGATCATTTCCACCAGTGAAAATTAATAGCAATTGTATTTAGCATCTATAAAACATTCTTTATGTCCTTTAATGGCAATTAGCTCGTATGGCAAGACTATAGCCACCACTAAACAATTTGAATTATTTGTGTTTCCTTCTTTTAAAACAACATGGCCTGTGGGAGCTGTTGGTACAGCTCATCACGTGGAGCATAAGTCATTGCCGCATGCAGAGTTGTGGTTCAATCAATCTGTTGATGATTTAAAACTCCCAAGAAATAAATTAGGAAGTAATGGAAGTCCTTGTATTGTATTTAAAGCAGCAGTCAGCTCCGGGCGCCACTTTCTGCATTTTATTTTTGATTTATTCTATGGACTCTCTGCCTGTCCTTTCCAGAGCTATTTTTTTTTCTTTTTTTAATCTGATGCTCCTTCAGGAGATATAGAAACGTTCAGAATATAAAGTGTCCGGGATATAAAAATGGAGCTGCCTCCCCAGAGCAGTCTAAGGCTAAGGCCCCGCTGCCTCAGACCACGCGCCCGCACTGCAGACAGGCGGCGCGTGGAGAGGCACTTGGGGCTTTTTCCGGTCCAAAAGGGCCACTTTTGAGAGCGGGGGGGCGTGGCTAAAATGGATGGGGGGGGCACGGCCATGATGGGGGGGGACGGGATCGCCCATCAGCCATTCAACCCCTCAGCCCCATAACCGCTGAGCCCCTCAACTCCTCACACAAAGACACGCACTCACGCACTCAGGCACACACACAGATAGGCAATCAGGCACACACAGACACACAGACAGGTACTCACGCACTCACAAATACACATGGGGGTGTGTGTGGGGGGTGAATCGGAGCAGGGGGTGAATCGGTGCAGGGGGGGAATCGGAAGGGGGTCCCCCCCCCAAGAGGAGAGAGTCTGTGGGAGGAAGCAGGGGGGACTTCCTTGGTACTGCAAAGTTTATTTAAAATTGCTGCTTTCCCCCCACACTCTCCTCCCCGCTCCCCGAAGCTTCCTTTCCTCATTGGCTCACAGCCACACCACGTGACGCGTCGCCGCTTGGGATTACAATTCTCTTGAATCCCCTGGCGGCTGACGCGTCACAGCGTGTAGTGAACTGTGCAGTGAGGGGGGACTGGGACTGGCTCGGGAGGATTCCCCTGCTGGTGAGGAAAGCTCGTGCGGCCGCCCGCAGCGGGTCCCAGCCCTAAAGGTTTCCATGTCAAGCTCACAAGCTCGAGATTAACCCCCCCAAGCTGTCATTGACGTTCTCTTGTTTTTTGAAGGACTGTACACGATTGTATACTACACTGAAAAGGGGTGTGGGGAATCGCCCCCCTCAAATCCGGTCAGGCGGACGGAAACCGGAAGGGATCAGGCGATCGATCTGGAGAGTGGTTATGTGATCAAGAAGTGGTGGAGGGTCAGTGGCCACGGAGGTGGCAGGATCCTCTGGCACTGATGGGTTTAAGAAAATCCTGATTTTTTTACACCAAAAAACCCCATTACAAAACATGATACTAACATTATATAAGTTAAACTCATATAGGCTTCTGGAAAGGATTACTGCTTTAAATGCAGTTCTGGCTTACCACATCTAAACTAAAAACATCATGGTAAAAATTGTACTCTGGCTTTAAGAATCCTACAGTATGTAATAAATCACACATATACATATATAATTTAATTCTTATTTTTGTATACTAGTGTACAATCAGTCTGTTTTGCATATAGAAAATATTATTTTCCTCCAAACGTGATTCTTTGTGTATTAATATTCTTCATCAACCAAAATTCTGGAAATTGTCCTTTTTTCCCCCTCTGAATCCTTTACATCTGATTTATGTTTATGGATATTACAATGTAAGATTATGAGGCTTTACATTTTGCAAAGTGAATTCCCATGCAATAACTTGCATACAATATTGCTAATTTATTATTTAAATAATAAGAAATGGGGCAGTAGTCCTGCAGAGTTTAAATAGCAATTGTCAATAGCTCTGTGTCCTCCTCGGGCTCCTAGGACAATTGCATTTTCTTTACAAGTGTAAACAAAAGGAACCAAAATGGTTACCAGGATCCTATCATGGCCCAATGAACGTGCCGGTTTTCTATTGTCTCGACGGAAAGAGGCTGACCCATGAACCATATTGATTTAAAAAAAACCTGCAAATGAAAAGGTAAATATCTCAGGTAACAGAGGGTTCAAGTAGAAAGATTGATGACAACTTTGTGTGGCCCTTTTGTATAATTTGTAACTTTGGCCATCACCTTCCTTGTACAATTAATAACTTTGTTCAGCATTCTCATCCAGGAAGTAACCTGCGATTCTGATTGAAACTAAAAAGGAAGTTATTTCTGACCACCATGCTTCTACTAACAGCATACATTCAAACAAGGAAGGGTTGCCACAATAAAGAAAAGCATTATAAAGTCATTTACATCTAGAATTATTTTAAAATGACAGGGGCTGCAATGTCCCACGCTGGTTATTTTGCTTCTCAATGGATGCGCACATTTTGGATATGACTCTTTTGAGCTTGTTTGTCTGGTTACTTCTGACTCATTTAGCTTCAACTCTGTCAACTAACAATATGGCAATTGGTAATATGTATCAATAGGAGGAATTCGTAGATATGATAATGGTGTGTATGACTGTTATCCTTTCTTATCAACGGCAATTTTTGGGGGCGAATTTGGATCCGCAATGGATCAATTGGTTTCTTTGGTGCGCGAATTTCAGCAGATCAATTTCAAAAAGGGGGATACAGTATGCATTTTGAGGATATTTTGTTATTATTACCAATACACTCCGTGTATTCTGCAATCCGTGGAAGGATTTATAAAATCCAATCCGCGGATTCAGCAATCCGTTGGTTGATTCTTAAGAATCCGCCAACATATTGCTGAATCCGCAGATTGGATTCTACAAATACGTCCACAAATTGCAGAATACACGGAGTGTATTGGTAATAATAAAAAAATATCCTCAAAATGCATATCCCCCTTTTTGAAATTGATCTGCTGAAATTCGTGCACCAAAGTGATTAGTTCACTTGGATTAAAACCGACCACATCCGTTTGTGGATTTGACATTGCGAAATTGATTTTGAGGGGAAGGTGCAAGAAAATCCAGAAAACGGATAATAAAGCTGTGACAAGGAACAGCATGGAAGGGGAAGTTGTGCCCCCCCCACCCCCCACAGAAACCCCATCCCCCTCCATGCTGTTCCTTGTCACCGTTTTATTACCCTTCCAATGTCTTCAGACATCCCTTTCTCACCCCACCTTATCTACAGTTGTTATTTTTTCTGCTTTCCTAACCTCTGTTTTAGCCATAGTTTCCTTTGTAAACTAGTATTGCTGACACGAGGAAGAGAGGAGAACTCTCGAAAGCTTGTCCTATGACATAAATTGTTCGTCCAAAATCTGCACTATGTTTGACAGAAATTTTAAGTGTAGTCTCACATAGACCGCAGATTCATGAAGTTCTGATAACTGGTATCGGAGCTCGGTTGGCATTAACTGCAACTCAAGTCTATGGCCGTTAATGGCGATTTAGCTCTGATTCTCATTATTGGAGTTTCTTGAATCCCTGCAATAGGGGTAAGTCCTCAGAGGTCTGTTACATTTTTAGTATTACGTTTTCGCCATTTAACGTATCGTTTTCCCCAAATGCCCATTGCATTACGATGTACTCTCATTTACCAGAAAAATACCGGATCCTTACATATTAAGGGACGTTTTGCTTACTCATATGCAAATCATATGGTAATGAGCACTTTACCTAACAACGGAGACCCCCAAACCTCCGTTGATGTTAGCGCATACGAATAAAGCTACAATATTTAGCACCTTTCAAAAGCTGCTCTTATTCCCATCCAGACCCTGATTCTCTTTGAGTTTTGGTGGGGAAGCTACTTGAAGGTTTAGTACGGAATAATATTCAGGAATACATAATAAAAAACAAAATTATTACTAATAGTCCGCATGGGTTTATGAAGGATAGGTCATGACAAACTAACCTTAGGAGGTAAGTAGGCATTTAGACAAGGGTAATGCAGTTGATGTGGTCTACTTAGATTTTGCAAAGGCTTTTGATACGGTTCCACACACGGTTAGTGTACAAAATAAAACAAATTGGACACAGTAAAAATATTTGAACCTGAATTGAAAACTGGTTGAAGGATAGACAACAGAATTGTGAGTGGAGCACCACCAGAATCAGTACTGGGATCCCTGCTTTTTAACTTGTTTATTAATGACCTTGCGTTGCCATAGAGAGCAAAGTCTCCATCTTTGCTAATGACATTAAATTATGTAAGGTAGTAGAATCAGAGCAAGATGTAATTTCTCTCCAGGAGAACTTGGATAGACTGGAAACTTGGGCAGGTAAATAGCAGAGGAGGTTTAATACAGATAAATGTAAGGTTGTACATTTGGGAAACAACAATAAACAGGAGGCTTACAAATTAAATGGGGATAAATTGGGGGAATGCTTGATGGAGAAGGATTTAGGAGTGCTTGTAGACAGCAGGCTTAGCATTAGTGCCCAAAGTCATGCAGCAGCTGCAAAGACAAACAAGATTTTATCTTGAATTAAACGGGCAATGGATGGAAGGGAAGTAAAATAATGATGCCCCTTTATGAAACATTAGTAAAACCACATCATGAATATGGAGTATAGTTATGGGCACCACTCCAAAGAAAATACATTTTGGAACTATAGAAAGTGCAGAGAAGAGCTACCAAATTAATAAAGGGGGTGGATAATATGATTTATGAGGAGAAGCTAGCTAAGTTAGATTTGTTTACATTACAAAAGAGGCGTCTGAGAGGGGATATCATAACTATATAGAAATATATTCGGGGGAAATACAAAGAGCTTTCAAAAGAACTATTCATCCCAAGGGCAGTACAAACGACACAGGATCATCCCTTATCGTCCTCATCCCTCTGGAAGAAGATCCCTCTGGGGATCGAAATGTCGTATTTTTGTGTCTGTTTCAATAAATTGTTTTGCTGACTTATCTCTGAGTGCTGTCTCTCTTTTCTATTTTGCTGCCCTGCTGGATGGTAACATACTCTTTTCATTATTTATGGGACTACCATCAGGCCTTTTTGGATATCTACATTTGAGTGCTTGCTGCTTCTGCACACACACACACACACACACACACACACACACACACACACACACACACACACACACACACACACACACACACACACACACACACACACACACACACACACAACACACACACACACACACTTAATATTTAATTTTTATTAATGTACAATTAAAATTAAGAATGCTCCATTCCCAATTTCAGCAACGCGCGTTATGGGCGTAAAAGCGGAGGATTTCTGTGAATCTACCCCTAGCTTCAATTATCCTAAAAGTCATTTTAATACTTATTTCTTTCATTTGAAAAATGTAAATGTTTCTTTCTTGTAACCTTGATATAGAGGAGTCTACAAAGAGTGTTGCGGTAAAGATTGTAAAAGCATTGTAAAGCTTCTTTTTTTTAACCTTGCGGACATTAAAAGCAAAAAAAAAAAAAAACTAGTTTACATTGGAACTTAGTTACATACTGTAGCAGGGTCTATAACACCTACAATTTAGAATGTTCACAGCACTCACAGAAATAGAGTTGTGTATATATAGCCAGTGGTCAAAGCAGCTTAAGAAAAAGAGTTGTGCTACTGTGCGTGATCTAAAAAAGATCTACATTTACCTATTCGGTACAGGAAGTCTCCTGACACAAGAGTGCCACTGGACCTTCAGCATTGCAACCACGATCGCCTCGGCAGCAATATGTTCACGACCCCCACCTGGATGATGTAAACAGCAATACCACTGTTCTGATCACGTGCCACAGTGAACGTAATCTACCCATATAAAAAGTGAAAAAGAAATAGCGCGTGGGAACATCACAAGGGCAGGTGAAAAGGTTAAACTTTGGGCCAAAGATCTTTGGACTGTAATTTAGAACGATTTAAGCAATATTTATCCTGCCAAAAAAATTAAGGTTGAGTGGTCTTCTGAAATAAATGTCTTCTTTGTGAGATGCTAAATAAAATAAAAAAAGCTGCAGTGTTTTAACTACCACGAAAGTACGCACAAGTGCCACCAAAGTGCAGCCACTGCATACAATGTAATGTTTGTAGCACATTGTCAAATCTAGGGAATTTTGCTATTCTTAATAGGTGGGAGCCGTAAATCAACTCAACCTCAATCATAGAGCCGCATCCATACTCTGCGCAACAGCTCGCACGACAAGAGCAAATGGCCGTACCTCTATGAGGCAGGCCATAGAGTTTGCGGTCGCATGTGCGATGAAGTGCGATGGCACGGCAGATTTTTCGCGAGACAAAATTTTTTGTTTTTGTCGCGTGACGGCCGAGTCACATGAGCGGTTCAGCCAGTAAGGGTGAACCGCTCATGTGATGTCACAGCCACGCCTCCGCCAAGCCTCCCCGTCTCTGTGGACCATAGGCCACAAATCGCTCAGCCGACAGGTGCGCGCAACGTCATGTGCTCCGTCGCGCGTGCACCTACTGTATCCGCGGCCTAAGACTGAATGAATCAATGCAATCACTGTAGGCGACAGTTTTTAAGGATTTCAGTATCATTGTGAAGTGCATGTCTAGGTTGGCTTAAACAATAACATTATGGAGGGATATTTAAAATAAAATTAAAACAAGCTCAAAAGATAGGAATATCTCAATAATAAGCATATTCACTAGTATACCCCAGTTTCTTAAAAATGTATAACCTTACCTATTCTTCTGGATGGCCGATAATGATATGGAAAAACGTAAGAAAGTACAAAGAGGGACAACGTCTTAGCTTTTGACCTTGCGAATTAACACTGTAATATTATCTTAACTATGTTCTTTGTAATGAATATCTCTATATGTTGTCCCTAGGCAAATGGTGCATTTGATGTTAAAAGTTAACAAGGACTTTTGTTTCCAAACAAGAGAATGACCTTAGAGCACAAAGACTTTATGCCAAGACGCTGAATAGAACCTATGTAAAAATAGAATTCACTTCCTAATCTTTTTAGAAACATAGCCGCATTATCAATGATTATTTCAGCACCGATAGAGCAAAAGCGGCTTAAGTAAAAGAGCACGGTGTCCTTTCATTTGTCCATTGTAAAACGATTGCATTGTTAAGAGGAGAAGCTAAATATATCCTACTGCGGAAATATGGACTTTTAGAAGTCTCTCTGTAAGTAAAATACTATAAAATCCAGTATGGACCATATTTATTAAATGGTGCCATTTTATGACATCTTCTAACATGGCTAAGTACAGGGAAGCGCAAACTTTTAGAGCTGTGCCCCCCTTCCTGCTCCCACAGGTACTCGCGCCCCCTTACTTTTTGACCAGCGTCAAATGATGCCAGGAGTGACGTCACATGACCTCGTTGCCATGGCAACGGGAGTCAAATGCCACCGCCGGGTCATGTGATGCCGCGCTGCCATGTCAATGTGGCACAACAATTTACTGAATCCCAGTAACTAGGTTACAGAGGCCTCACGCGAGACCCCAGCATTTAATTTAAATGCCTTGGGGAAGAGCACAGCGCCCCTGCAAAAAATGCCGGGGGAGCGCGCAAGGCCTCTGTATGTCTCTTACCTTCTCTCTGGCGACGTGTCGCCATGACAACATCACTTGGTGTCGTGATGTCAAATGACGCAGCCGATGCCAGAGAAAAGGTAAAAGGTAAAGGGGGGGGGCAAGCAGGGAGGGAGGGGAGGCAGGGGGGCGCAAACAAAGTTTGCGCACCCCTCCCATAGGGTGTATTCCAGCACAGAAGGTGTTTTATGGAGTAGCACTTCTTAGGCTGCGGTCCCAGTGACTGCCACAGCGCACGCCTCGGCATGCACTGTGCGCACAAACACCGGCCCCCCAGTCACTCAGGGCCGAGTACATGCGTCGGCGCACATTCAGCAGCCACGCTGTACTGCAAGATTCCACACACTCAAAAAAATTGTGTGTGGAACTTGCGACGGAGCAGTGGCCACGCCCCCGCCGGCGGTTCAGCCAATGAGGGCGAACCAGCCGCGTGAAGTCATGGCCACGCCCCCGCAAAAACCCAAACACTCCCCCTCCCATCGCAACCTCTCCCTCTCTCCTGAGACCGCAGATCGCGGTTAGCGCTGTGCACGCGCTGCCCCCCCCCCCGCCTGGCGCGTGTGTCTCAGTCATGACTGGGACCGCAGCCTTAGTAAACGGGGCCCCTTATACTGTAGATATTTCTCCATCATACTGTACATCTATTTGTCATTATGGACCAATTAAGTGCAGCACAAGAATAATAGAAAAGGGGAGAAAGTAATAAATTGTTTTGTTATTCACGTTTACTATGTAATTACCCACATCCCCGCTATATCCAGTTAATGTTTAGCATCTCCTATTACCATGACAGAGACGGGCCTAACCTCATTCTACACAAGACACATACAGCAGTACATTCAAGTCATTTTTCTTGTGTAGGAGATACTATAAAATACGGTATGGCCCATGTTTATTAAGTGGTGCTACACCATAAGGGTCCTTTCATTGCCGGAAGACACCTGGTGGACATTTCACTTGAATGGGGTGTACGGTGTTCGCTGATGTTGGAAATATGGGTTTTATATCTCTGTTGACAACAAGGGCAACAACTAGGACTATATGTCATACATGTTCTCTCTGGGGGTCTTTTCTTTCTATTCCTGACTGAAGCTCTCTAACGTTTATTCAGACCCAAAAGATCAAAAATGATGAATACAATAGAAAAGCAACCACATAAGTGGTTTTTGTGTGTTTGAAAGCCAAGTACACACAGTAAGTACAAAAACATCAACAAGTAAAAATAACAGTCATCCATGCATGATAAGGGAGAGATTCGCTTTCTTGCTGCAGGTCCACCAGGTGAAAAATGATCCCCTGTGCAAGACCATCATTACGTGTCTACTTGCAGTGGGTTTGCTTGTATGCTGCATTGTAATTATGGACAAAAGATTTACTCCACGCCTATTGCTTTGAACTAGAGGACGCTAAGCTTCTTTTTTTTTCCTCTTTCTCATTTTACAAACAGATCCATCACTAGGAGTTCTGCTTTGATTGCCCTTGCTGTTATCTAGATGCTATGGGTGAAACTGGATGAAAGGGAAATAAATGACACATTCCCCTCTCACAACCTTTAAGCTTACAGTCCTTTCAAAACCACTGTTATAAACCCATTTATTAGAACATTAATAGTTCTGTTTATCAAGGCAAACACTGTGTACAGTTCCCCATTCAGAGGCTCCTAGGAAATGTGTTTTGTAATTAATTTACAAGGAAGTGAAAAACAGTCAAGTCTTTGCTTTTAGCATGGCTAGATTAGTTTAAGGAAGCCAGTCAGACTGTTGTTTTTTGGCCGGTTACGTGGGATTGCACCTTATCATCAATATGCCTCTGTATTTCCCTGTGTGTGTCAGCTTTTAATTTGGAAAGTATCAATAAGATGTGTTAGTCAGCAGACAAACTTTAGAGTGCTAGGGGTCTAGCCGCACCAGAGTCCATCCGAAGCTCCTTCACTTCTGGGTCATGTAATTATACCCTGTAAGAGATGTGTGCAGAGGTTCATATAATGTACTTTAAGCAGGTGGCCCTCCATGTCAGTCTCTGGCAGGTTCCTGGGTTCTCTGTGTCCAGGAGATATAGCTCTCTGGGTGTCTTGATCTCAGCACACCTTTGTGCTCAAGACAGTGTCTGTGTGCAGGCTTCTCTGCTTTCCTGTGTCAGCCCAATTGTGAGCTAAGGAATCTCTCTCCTGTTTCCAACAGGAGGCTTTTCACAGAGCTCTCATTAGTCCCAAGTGGAGACAAGTTAATTGAGTGGCTGCAATTAACTCTCTCTCTGCTGGATTCTCAGAGCTCTGAGGCTGCTTTATTTAAACAGGGATAAATCCCTGTTACATACCCACAGCCACTCAGCAAAAATGTGGCTCCTAAAAATACTTGCTGGCTCCTAAGTTTTATGTGAAATTTTTGTCCAATCCTGAAGTGATGGACGTTTAATAATAAAATGTTTTTAATTCTGTGGTAGATATTTATCAATGCTTCAGAATTTCCTGTCTGCAAAGCTGGGGTCCAATTTTGCGGTTGAAGGGGAAAAAAAGTTTTCCTGAATGGAACATGCAAAAGAACAAGAAACTTTCAAACGTAATGAAATTGAAGTCAGCACAGAATGTACTGTACACACAAGAAATGTTCACAATTGTTGAGTATATCTATGTACGTAGATGTTTTAGAAATCTGCTAAGTTGAGCCCTGTAGATACAGCTGTCCTCTTGTGACAACAAAAAATGAAACAAGGAAGGTGAAACCTTGATTTATATCAGATGATTTTCATTATTTTAATTTGAAATCTTGTTTCTCTTGTACTTATTTAATGCATTTTATATTTCTTTTATGTATCTTGGTATCCTGTATTCCTTATATTATTTCCAAATTGTGTCTCTTTTCTAAAGTGATTTCAGTCTCACTTTTTATATTTTATTGTATTCGTATTTATTTGTGTCTTTCTAGTTACAGATAGTTGCTGCTCATAAGTTCTAACTCTTCATTGATTGGGTGCAATGCAACATGTGACCAATGCCGCGAATGTGGCAGCGCCTTCAAATAGTGTGTAAATACTCCACACAGATATTACACTCCTGGAAGTAGCCTCACGGCAAAATGGCCATCGGAGTTCCCATTTGAAACCGCATCTCCACCGCTCTCATCAGTTGTCTGCCACTGCCTCGCTGACCCTCTACGGCTGATCTACGGATGTGTTGGGCATCATGGAGGGAGTCGGGTGTTAACCGTCTGATGCTACACTCACTTGCTGCCGATCCTCTGCCCTTTCATGCCTTGTCCTGGCACTGTGCAAGTTGAAATTCAACTATTTCTATAACATTATTTGCTATGGGACCTTTGTTTGGCAATTTGATTTGGACCCTGAGTCATTAGGGTTATATATTTTTCTCCACCTTTGTCCACCAGATCTACTAGATGGTTATATTTCCATGCATTTTGCTCCATCATATACCCTGTTAGGTAGGCATGCTTTTTGACCGGCCAGTCTTTTTTACACCCATGGGGAACATTTATTTCCCCTAGTCTGTATTAGTTTCCATCTTCATGTACACCCACATACATGCGTTATAGCACTAGTGTGGTTTTCATGCATTACGCAATACTTTGGTACATATATTCATCTGCATTGGTTACATTCTGGTATATATATTTATTTGAATTTTCTTTTGTGATTTTTTTTGTTTATGTTTGCAGCAATAGTATTTAGGAGTTTAGCAGTTCTCGTTGTTTTACTTATATTTGATATGTTTTTGTTTTTTCTGTGATATTAAAGAAATCTTATTTTTCATCAACTTGAGTGCTTTATATAGGACCTCTTTTTTCTCTTTTTGTGTGTTAACATTATTTCGCTCCTTTAGCACCACCAGAGGTTATACTTATTCCTCACTGCTGGTTGTTTGATTTATTTTAAAATCTGAAAAAGTGATTTGACAGTGGCTCTATTTGTTTGTTATAATATACATGTACGTAGCTGTTTTAGAAATCTTCTAAGTTGTGCTCTGAAGCAACAGCTGTCCTCTTGTGACATCAAAAAATGGAACAAGGAAGGTGAAACCTTGATTTATATCGGATGTTTTTTCATTATTTTAATTTGGAACTTCTTTGTATTGTTCATAAATAAAAATTCCACTTGTGGTGAATTTGTAGGTCTCAGAAAGGTCTGTAACCCTGTATTATCGCTTAGCAAATTGAGTGCTCAATTGCTTGTCATTTCCCAGAATCCCTGCAACCAGGGATTCTGGGAAATGACATGCAATTGAGAGCTCTTTACTAATTATGTATTTTGATGGATTGAAGCCCTACATTACTTATTATGAATGACAGTGCTATTTATCAAGTCACCCAGTTGCAGTTCTGGGGGATATATGGGTACAAAAATGAATGGGTACTTCAATAGTATTTTTATTTAGCCTGGCAAGATATATTTTAAAGATACGTTATACAGAGCAAGCTTTCATGAGGAAGAGACCATTGCTCTCAAAGCTTGTCTTTAAAAAAAAATGTATCACCTACTCATTCATCTTTTCACAATTTCAACTGGACAGATACAGTTCCATTTCATCAAAAGTATCAAACAAAAAATAATAACAAATAATCAATAATACTAATATCAAAAAATGCTTTTAACCATAGTTTGTCTTTGACAAATATAGTCCTGATTTTTTGCATCAGTTTTGTAGCTGGTAGAGTTCGATGTATAACTCCAAGGTTCTTTGTTTATTCTTTTTTGGACAGTACTCTGCCAAATGGAAGACACTTCTGCAGCAAGCTGGAAAAAATGCTGTGCACCAAAGCATACTTTTTTCTTTGTTTGGATGCATAGATCTGGTAGCGTCCTTTGATACTTTACACACGTTGATACTTGACAAACATTTGAGATGACCGTTTGTAACTTCTCTAAGAGAAGAATGATACAATGTAGACGTTTTACAGCAAAAATGCACATTACAAAATAAGCGCAATATTTTTTAAATATGCTGTTTGAAAAGTTAATAAAATGAAGTCCTCCCAAATGTCACTAAATCTGGCACTAAAAGGGAATTAGCAGTGTGCGTTCCAGCACTGCCCTGCAGATGTGCTTTATAACAAACCACAGGATGACAGACTATTTAATCCAGCCTAACCCCTTGTGAAAAGTAATTGGCAAATGTTGCACTGGGGTTTCTTTGTTCGTCTTTCTCTTCATCAGTAGAATATAATATTAAAACAACAGTCCCCGCTGCTCATTTCTATTTTTTTTATTCTTTGTACCAGAAAAGGGGTCGTCCAGAGTAGGACTAAACTTGACATAGGAAACCACCAAATCAACAGATATGCATCAGTGATTACCTAGCAGGAAATAAATACAGGCACTTCACTATCATGCCAACGAAGCAATGATTCTGAATGAGGAGTACATAACTATAACAAGCGCTATCACATTCACTGATTGGCTGTCAGAGTTGACGCACATTTCTTTGGCCAGAATGTAGTCCACATGCATAAACTGAAAAAGAGATGTCTTGGTGATGGGTCCATCTGCTCTAACTGACCTTCTCTTTAGTGCCAGAATAAAATGTGAAGAATTTATCTTTCACTATAAATATATGAACCAGTATCTACCATATATTATGGAAAGCCGTCTGTATGTTTGCTATGCATTTGGTCACCTCTTAGGATATTGTAACCACATTTTGCATGAAGGCTCCTGAGATCAAGGAGTAGGTTTTTGGCTATGTTTGCATACATTTATTTTTAATTCTATGAGTTATAACAATTTCTCAAGCAAGTCCGCCACTGGGTGTTGTACCTGGTAGGCTATATATCTAGCAGGTAACATCATACTGGTGACATCATAATGCCCATAGCCTGGTGGCAGATAAGGAGTCAGATAGCTATACAGTTTATACAGAAAGCAGACAAAGAAAGAAAGAGAGGAAGTCTGTTGACAAGTCTGGAGAAAGTGAGAACACTGGAGGAGAGAGGCAGAAAGAATTGGGGACATCATAAGGTATTAAACGAAAGTGATGATGAAAATGATGGGAGGGAAAGAGATAAGGGGAAGGAGAAAGATGAGGGGGAGGCGAGAGAAGAGGGGGAGAACGAGAAGAGAGTATGAGAGTATGACAGTCAGAGGAGGATGGAAGGGATGAGGTTGGATTCTAAGAATTCCTGAGCAGCGCCGGGTACTTTCAGCTTGTAATATAAAAACAAAATGATTTGCTCAAAGAATATATCACTTATTTTTTTATCCTAAATTACTATGTTGCTGTGTGCCTCTTTGTAGACTGCCAAGTGCAGTTCTACTTGTACTGTAACAGTCTTCTATTTTTGTCATGTGGGCAGAAGCTCACTGGGAACTTGGCAGAGAGACTAGCAACACATTTCACTTTGTACTCGCAGGGTTTCATTCACTGCTAAATTGTGATAAATATGAATGAGTAAATCGTACTGATCTCCAGTGTCTAACCATTGTGCTATTCAAGGGCAATCTGGATTAGGAACAGAAGCTCCCACATGTCTATGTTGAACTATCTGCTGTTTAATGTGATGTTGATTTATTTCTATATAGTGCCACCACTGACTGTACATAGAAGAATATTTTAGGGACATGGACTCCTGCCTCAAAGAGCTGACAATCTAATTTAGACATCTACCGGAAGGCTCAGAGAGATACATGTACAGTATGTAACTTAGTCTCAGATGCAGGTTTGCATCTTAAAGACCCATTCCCTGCTTGGGCAAAAATTTTAACCGACTCAAAAGTATCTTGCTTCAGTATAAAGTAATAATGAGTATGACTAAAAACATCCAACAGAACAATTTTTGAGATCGTTATAAAAATAATAATAATAATAATTTTCCCTCTAGACACTCATAGAGAAGGCTGCTAGTTACTACTGATGGTTAGATACAGTAGCACCAAATGCAGGCAATATGCAGGCAATGGGAAAAATCAACATTTGGGCAGGGCAACACCTTGTAGATTATGGGCACTTTAAGTTTTATTTCCACTAAGAAAAAAAGATCTTCAAGCAGCAATACTACACCCCTCCCCTTTTTTATTTTCTTTCTTATTTGTATATGTAAAGAATGTGACAATGTATAATTCTACTTTCTTACCTACTGTAAGCTGACAATCATTTGGTGCTCCTGTTATAAAGCTGCAAGGATCCTGATGGTGTGACTAATATAATGGCTGCTTCAGTCAGTGTAACTTATTAGCAAAAATGTATCCTGATATTACTAAGGTAACAGTATCTATTGTTACAGTTTAAAGCTCAAACTGCTGGAACTATTGGCAACAAATTATCACAAACAGGAAAGTGTTGCAAATATCTTGCACTGCTTGGGAGGCGGGCTAAAACCTGCTACACAAATCAAAGAATCCTCTAAAACTCATCAAAAATTAAGAGTTCAATAATACAAAAATGCAGTAAGTATTATCTAATACTACAGAACTGATTTATTTGAAAAAAAAAAAACTATTTCACATGTTTTGCTGCTTTTAGGTGGCTCAGAGAATATGAACATACAAAGTTGAATTATACTGGCAGTGTGTTCCTTTTTGAGATGCAGACCAAGGAATATCCAACATGGTTTCTTTTTAACAAATCAGTTCTGTACTATGAGAAAATACTTGTAGCATTTTTTTAAACAACTCTGAATTACATTTTTAATGTATTATAATGCCACAAGCATTTTTGTTTCTATAGCAACCATTTTCAAAGACACTTCCCCTTCCTCTTCTGGAGGCTCTGACACACACCTTTATGAGCTCTGCCCTCTCTCTAGCAGTGCACCAATTGTATCTAGTGACTGCCTGGTCACATGATCTTCTCCACAGAACTTTGCATCTTTTATCTTCTTCTGTTTCACTGACAACCATTTAGTGAACCGCTGAGCAAAATATTTGCTGATAGATCACAGGAGAACGGATCGTTCGGTAACTTAGGTAATTACTTATTATTGTGTGGATTGTACTGCTGCACATATTAAAGGGGGGGGAGGAATAAAATAAAAACGGCAGCTTGGACTGCTGCTTTAAGGTGAGGTTAGATCAAATATACTTCATTAATTAAAGAAAATAACTTTTAAGAAGCCAGTGCATTAACCTCAAAGTCTGACACTTCACTTCCTTCAATCACATTCATGGATTTCTTTTGACTACAGTATAAGTGACGGTATACACTCCGTCTATACTCCATCTAGGGGTTTGAGCGAGGTCTCTTTCCATAGTACTCCGGTATACAAAAGCATTTTTACAATAAATCATACGGCACATAGATATCTAGGTGAAGCTGCCAAATATTAATATATCATCTTCTGCTTGTAACTCAATCGCTGTTGAAATATGGTGCATGCCATGCTATTTAAGGGGCCAACCTTACTTTGCAAGACATACCTGGAATGCAATAAAGTAGAGGTGCTCTGTTACTCACCAACATTCTGCCACAAAGGAAAGGAATGCAGGGGGGGATATGAAAGTAGCTAAACACTGTAACAATACAGTGGGGAAAGCAGACCCAGAATGCTGTACAACGATGCATTCATTTAAATTACCACCCTTTTAAGTGCAATTGGGGATCTTCCAAGCTCACTAACACAGTTCTGTTTTCAGCCGTAATGAGCCTTTACGTTACTATAATTGACGTTAATGCTAATCATAAGCAAAAAAAAGTGTTTCCTCTAACAACGCCTTTTCACAGAGCTCCGTTACAGTTAGCGCAGAGATTTCATGATGCATTTGTTAGGTCATACCTGAGAGACTGCTGTATATATCCCCTCAAACCAACATTGAAACAACATGAAGAGACACCTGTGGTCATAAAGAGCACACCTGAGATACCTGGGAAATATGCTAAAAGTAGTCATTAAAATATATGTAGCATATTCCATTAGTATACGTTTCAGGTGGGCTCCTATTTGAGCACAGGTTTCTTTCCACCTGCGACTCCACTAAATAGAACTCTTGTCTGTCTCTCTGTCTCATCTCTGTCTCTGTCTCTCTCTCTCACACACAAACACACAATCTCTCTCTCCCTCTCCCTCTCCCTCTCCCTCTCCCTCTCCCTCTCCCCCTCTCTCTCTCTCTCTCTCTCTCTCTCTCTCTCTCTCTCTCTCTCTCTCTCTCTCTCTCTCTCTCTCTCTCTCTCTCTCTCTCTCTCTCTCTCTCTCCTAATAAGATATATAACGGCATTGTTTTTTTTTTTTGCATATAATCACCTTTGTGGATTGGTATTAACCTCAGGGAAAATAACGTCTGTTACTGATTTTGATAAACATGACGTTATGAGTCCTGAGATAACGGAGCTTTGTGCATCCGGGCCTAAGTGTTTATTTGTGAGCAGTAAAATATATTTTTCTACTTTGGTCTGATTGGTGCTAGTGTACAAAATTGCAAATATAATGATGAAAACGTGCTGTAGGAAAAATGCATTGGGTGACACAACTGATTGATGAGTTGAAGGAAGTTATACTTATGTTTATGTATTTGCCTTTATTTTCTTTTGTGGCAAAATAAACATGTTTTCATATATCACAAAATTTGGAGGGGGGTGAGGGTGGGGAATACATTACCGAGGCATCAATGCAGCTAATTAAATTTAGATGCCAACGTTGCCCTATGGAAAATTGTAAGTAATCTCAAGGAACTCTCCATATCCAAAAATGTAACGTAAAGTCCGCAAAATGTTCTTAGTGTGTGTGTAAATCTCAGTGTATGTGGTGGTGTGTGCAGTTCAATATCCATGTACCAAATTATGGGGTAGAATGAAATAAAGGTCTGTTACCTATTTCGGGAATGTTACGTTATTTGCACTAAGTTACCAAATTCTGAGGATCTACCCCTATATTCCTTTAATTCTAGTAATATAATTTTTAGTCTCCATTCTTTAAGATGCAAGGAATAGTAGGTACTGACTCCTAGCACCATTTTTTTTTACACAATTACAAAACCTTTTTTGTTTTTCTATATGGCTTTATTTAATTTGGAAAATGTGACACACTACCAAAAGTGTATATAGCCTGGATTGGAAAATGATGGCCGCCGTGGTACATCTGGCCATCCATTCCATCATCTGGCTTATTCCAATAAAGAGCAGAAGATGTAATGCACAGTTACCACTGTCAGATGGTAGAGCATCAGTGCCAATCTTCACATTGAATTGAGAAATAATTTGCAAATAATTACTGAGATTCCTTGTGATCCTAACATAGTTCTATTAAATAAATCTATTCCAAGAGTTTCAAAAAGTACTCTAAAACTAATATCCCATATTATGGCTGCAACTAGATGTTCTATAACTAAATGTTGTAAACAGTTGCAGCCTTATAAGAGATGTGTGCAGAGGTACATTTAATGGAAACACGATTAGGGTGAAATTATATTTTGGCTTTATTGCGCCTGTTCCTTTAACAAGACAAAACATACAAAAACAAACAAAATAAAGGCCTACTCCACTTTGGAGAATAACTAAACCTTTACTCCAGCCCTTTCTTACTGGGTGGGTAGCTAAGCTTGTTACCACCCTAAACACACAGACACACACACACACACACACACACACACACACACACACACACACACACACACACATTGATATATATACACACACAACAGTACAACAAGAAAGTCTCTGATCTGTTTCTGTTCTAGCTGTAGGGGAAGGCCTCTCTGTTCTTCTGGGTCACAATCCTTGTGTGCTATGGCACTCTCTGTGTCCAGGTATAGAGGTCTTGTCCCCTTGTCTTGCTGTCAACATACAATACAGTCCTTTTGTGTGCATCAAGACATCATATTTTCCTCAGGTCAGCCCAGTTGTGGGCTAAGGAAATCTCTGCAGCCCTCTTTCTCCTTATGTCTGCCCAAATTTGAGCTAAGGAAACTCTCTCCTGCTTTTCTAAAAGTCCTAACCACCCAGGTGGAGTCTGGTTGATTGCCTGTGTGCAATTAACCAGCACACTGCTGGATTTAGAGGCAGTTTCCCTCAAACAGTGATAAGTCTCTGTTACAAGCCTTATGTTATTAGAGTAACTCTCAAAAGAGTCAATGAGGTAATAATCTTGTAGATCCTGACCAGCATCATCAATGGTACCTTTGTAAATTGCTATGCCACATAGTCTCCTTGGTAGAACTCCAGTTATGCTTTGAAGTAATTTTTTATTTCTAATTCTGGAGTCCAAGAAATAAAATATATTATTCTCTTGTATTTCTCTAATACATGAGTATTCAGTGGCGTATTTAAAAATCTGCTGCCAATAGGCACGTACCTTGGTGCCACTCGAGCCGCCGCCTCATGCAGCACCGCCCTTCTCCTTCTTCAGCATTGTGGCATCAAATGACACTGCAACATCACATGGCATTGCGTTGCATTGCCCTGGTAATGTGACGTTACATGGCGTTGCATTGCCATGGCAACATGGCGTTGCGTTATCTTGACAACATGACACCATGTGACATCACAGCGTCATTTGATGCTGCAATGCTGAAGGAGGAGGGCAGCGCTGCAGGAGAAGGTGGTATATAGTTCAATATCTGTGTACAGAATGATATTTCTTTAACTCTAGTAATATAATTGTATTGGTCTCCATTCTTTAAAATTTAATGAATAGCAGGTACTGTCTCTCTGCACTATTTTTTTATAACACAATGGCATAACCTTTTTTGGTTTTATATTCAGATGTATTTACTTTGGAGAATGTTAGACACCAGCCTTGACAAAGGAGATCGTGGAGATAAGTACATTGTATAAAATAGTATAACTCAGGGCCACTAATCGGGGGAGAGCTAAGACAATTCTCCCGGGCCCGACTGGGTGACCAGCATCTGCTGGGACTGGAAAGCCACAGGGCCCGATCCCCCAGACTCAAGTCTTCAGCACCCAACCTCAACAACCTGGGGCCCAAGTTAAGACTTTCGAAAGCTGTTGGCTGATGTATTTTAAAGAAGATCTCTTATATCGAACAGTTTTATTAATAAGCTATTTAGAGAAGATCCAAATCACTGAAGAACAAGATGACAACTCAGATTCAGCTGAATGGCCAACATTGAGAGGATCGATGAGGGATATTAAATGCCCTGTAAGAGTCACAGAGACTTGCTAACTTAACAGGGGACAAGTCAGTTTAAAAATTAAAAAAAGAAACAACATGCAATCCGGTGTCTGCCGGGGTGGGGTTTGTAATGCTGGAGACAGGGCTATGATGTGTGTAGGCGGGTTTAGGATGTTGTTTGAAGGTCTCCTGGCAGCATGAGAGTTGACAGAGCTGTATATTGTGCCGTTATTAATAAGGAAATTTAGAGACGATCCGTAGCAGGGAGGCAGGGGAGTTGTCACGTGACACAACCAAGAAGAAGTTGTAATCAACAATATGGGTGTTCCTTGCTTTTACAATGTTTGTCTTTCTAATTCAAATGCTTTATTACCCTACAAATATAATGATATATATATATTATTATTTTTTTAATGATATATATATATATGTACAGTATTTAAAATTATAGTTGTAGGTAATAAAGCACTATATATATATACATGTATATATTTATATATATATATATTAGAAAAACAAGAAGAGGAAAAGCGCCCGATTCTTGTGTAAAATCCAATATCCAATTGCAAAGTTTTAATAACATGAACCAAGACAAATGCACACTCACAATTTGCCAATAATAAAATAGCGTTGTATGGGCAAGCCCATGCGCCAGCATATAACCAGACCGCCGTCAGTTTGCTCTATCCCACTGTGTGTTTCTGTAAGACCTCACTGCTACTGGTGTCACCGTGTAAGTGTCTCTCCGGCAACCCGAAATTGCAGCCTGTGGTTCCTATCCAACACGGACCGTCTTGAGAGCAACTCAGGGAACTTCCTCTCCTTTCTGGCGTCTGGCTCCTGGCGTCTGAACTAACTTAAGCCCCTAGAAGAAGCAAAGGGTGCGAAACGCTGCGTTGGGCTTGTCTGTGTGTACTCCCTGTGGATCCCTCTTATCGGCTGTGAACTTTTTCTGCCACAATACTACAGATCTTTTGCCTTTCATGCCATAGGGACTTTACAACTAGGAAATTATTTCCATGACGATCTGCAAGTATACATAATGATTTTTTCATTTCATCAGTGGTGACCTCTTGTAATTCATTTGTTTCCTTGGTGACCTAGGTGGTACTGTATTGGCAATTATTATTATTACTAGCAGTCAATATTTCACAGCACACAGCTGACATACTTTTTTGACTGGCCGGTCTTTAGATATATCTCAGGAGTTGACAACTTTTTTCTCCTTGAGTAGCAATAATCTGTTCTCATTACACATTTATTAAGGACTACAGTCTTGCTCTGATATTTTGTACGTTTTACTGCTGTAGGGATCCTATGGGGATTGTTTTAACTTTGTATCTTTTTTGTGTTCTCCATGTCCATGAATAAACATTTTTTCATTATTATTTTTGCTTGAGTGTTTTTTTTAGTGGGACACTTTTCTTTTTTCTCTTTTCATTATTACACACACACACACACACACACACACACACACACACACACACACACACACACACACACACACACACACACACACACACACACACACACACACACACACACACACACACACACACACACACACACGAAAAACAAGAAGAGGAAAAACGCCTGATCCTTGTGTAAAATCCAATATCCAATTGCAAAGTTTTAATAACATGAACCAAGACAAATGCACACTCACAATTTGCCAATAATAAAATAGCATTGTATGGGCAAGCCCATGCGCCAGCATATAACCAGACCGCCGTCCGTTTGCTCCGTCCCCCTGTGTGTTTCTGTAAGACCTCACTGCTGCTGGTGTCACCGTGTAAGTGTCTCTCCGGCAACCGAAATTGCATCCTGTGGTTCCTATCCAACACGGACCGTCTTGAGAGAAACTCAGGGAACTTCCTCTCCTTTCTGGCGTCTGGCTCCTGGCATCTGAACTGCTCCACCACCGTAGCTCACTCTAACCACGTGATTCGGGGCTTTTTTGTCTGCAGGAACTGGTGGTGCCATCAGCTGTCTCAGTTCTCCCTGCTGCATTGTCGTGATCAATGCTCGTATTACCAAGGGAGCATGCGCATTGTCGCGGTTGAGGCCGGACTGTTCAGCACGCCCCTGAGGAAGGTCCTATACAGGACCGAAACGTTGGATTTACATGTGCCTGCTTTTTTTCAAATACACTTACCTGCGCATGTAATTTGTTGGTCTGTTGCAGACTTTCTTTGTGTCTCATATATATATATATATATATATATATATATATATAAACACAGAAGAAAAAGAAACCTCTAAAGTAGCACTCAGACAATAATTTGCAAAAATATAAAGGGTACTTTAATTAAATCCAAAAGATAACAGAAATACGAACAACTGACTGATGAGACTGCCTGTCTAAAAAATAAATTGGTGGACACAAAAAAAATTATCAAAAACACAGTGTAATAAACCCAGAAAAAATAAAACTAAAAAATCGATGCCCTAAGAGAAACCTTGCTCACTGAGGGAAAGAGTAGTTTCCCGCAGTGCAGCAGTACAGACCGGCCGGTCACAAAAGATGTTAATGACTAATAGACATCATAAATAAAAAAAATGCAAAACTGAGAGAATATACACAGAAAAAAATATATACATGTGCTGTACTGATAGCAGTGAGAGTGTCAGATACACAGGGGTAAACCTAATACAATTGTATAATGCTATAACAGGGAATATATGAAAAATAGCTCATTTAGTGACTCAAATACACAAATATAAACAGATGGGAAAAACAAAGAGAGAGATGAATAAACAGAAATACTCAGCTCCTTGAAAATGAAACACTGCAATCATCAATCAGCACAGCACAGTCCACAAATAAAGTCCAAGATATTGGACAGTGTTGATAGTCCCAAATAAGACTGAAGGCAGGCAGGGTCAGCAACAGCAAAAATTAAAATTAGCCCACTAACGCGTTTCGCCCACAAAGGCTTCCTCACAGTTGTTTGTATTTCTGTTATCTTTTGGATTTAATTAAAGTACCCTTTATATTTTTGCAAATTATTGTCTGAGTGCTACTTTAGAGGTTTCTTTTTCTTCTGTGTTTATATATCTATACTTTTCCTCTAGCACCGCCTACAACTTATACTTTATTTCTGTTACAACTATATCAGTTATATTTTTCTGATTTACTGTAGGTAGGTTTATTTGACATTGCATTTAATTTTTTTTGGAAGTGATGCGGTATTCACCTGTGTGTTAATAATATATATATATATATACTTTCATGTTGCACTAGGACCGGGCGGTTTCTTTTCTTGTTGTTTATATTTTTATATATATATATATATATATATATATACACACACACACACACACACACACAGGGGTCGTTAAAAACACTTGCCCGGTCGCCACGGGTGTGTGCATTGTGGACTGCTTACCTGCGGCGGCGTCTTACGCTCTTCTCCATCTTCTTCTGCAAATTCATCTTTTCCCCCTGCAGCTCCAGTAAAAATGGCCATGGCAACGGGACACGTTGTGACGTCGTAACATCACGTGAAGCCACGTCATGACATCACTGCGTTCTGTTGCCATGGCAACGCGGCATCACTTGACGCTGCATGGCCATTTTAACTGGAGCTGCAGGGGAAAAAGATTAATTTGCAGGAGAGAACACAGAGAAGGCCGAACCACGCCATCCGACTCCCTAGCCAGACCCTGCCGCAGGTAAGTATCGTGAAGGGAGGGGGTTGACGGAGTGTTTTGGGGGGGCGACTGACTTTTGGGTGGGGGCGAGTGGGTTTTTGCCCAGTTTGTCCAGCCATATATATATACCTGTACATACACCATATACATTTTAAGTTATGGTGGGTGAAAAAGGAAACAAAAAAGCATTAGCATATAGCCAATAAAGAATTTCACTTGTGAGCACATTCACATGTCTTAGACAGGTCTGCAACCATGCCTTTCAACCATTGGCTATATGCTAACGGTGGATGTTTTTTGTTGCCTTTTTCACCCACCATAACTTAAAATGTGTATGGTAAACCTACGCAGCCTAGAATATTGCAAAGCAAGTATAAACCAACCTCACACTGATGAGACCCATTAAGGTTAAAACATGTCTGTGAGTGGTTTGACTTGCTTTGCTAGTCCCATGCTGTGCTTAAAAGCTGTGTGAGATGCATTTGCTTATATGGGCTCCATATGAATGGATATTCCAGGCAAAATGTGATACATTGTGTGCTTATTTGCATGTCATTTCCATAAATAACAAATGTTGTATTTCAGAGTGTATAGCATCATCTACAGATAAAAATGTTGCTGTTAAAACAACAGATTCATGGCATACATAGTCCTTATAACTATACTTATCAATACATTTTCATCAATTTCCACGTAATCTATCATTCCATCATTTTTCCAGCTCTATACTGTAGGTTGCAGTTTGTCATACGTGTCCTATATAGAATACTACAATTAATAGGATACTTCCGTATTAATGTGGCAAATGGAAAATTCCACGGTAAAATCGAAATATGTTTTAAATTACAATAAAGTCTCAAGAAAAGGGCAAAATTGTAAAAAAAAATACAATAACGATGCCTTGTCTGGAAAACAGCATACAAAGTCCTGAACATGTGTAGGAACACATTGCTAAATGTAATGATGTGTTCTTTTTTTCAGAAAACAATTGGTACATTTTGTAAGTGCAAGTTTCCTTTCCCGTTGTTTTGCAGCTGCTGTGTACTTAGACTTGTATGTAAATACAGTAACGTGTACTAACTCAAGAGTACAAAGCCATTTCTGCACTTACTGCAAAGTGTAATCAATAAGAGAAGCAGGCTAGAAAGTGACATGCAAACGTATTTACTGTCACAGTCATAACCAGATGGAGTTAAATAACCTGTACATCCACTGGCAGCCAATAGGTGCGCAATTATCCCTAAAAAGGCTAGATAACAATAAATAGCTACCAGGCTCCCTAAATAGCTTAGTGATTTGATGCAGATTTTTGGAAAGTTTATGATAGTTCCTTATATTTATACATTTGTATCCAGTTTGTGCATTAGACTGGGGATGTTAGTGTTGTTTTTTTTCTTAACCATAACTCATTGCAAATAAGTTTTCAGTACAGCTCATTAGCAACCAACATCAAGGTGGTTCACCTAGACATCCACATCCACATCCACATCCACCTACACATCCATGCCTTTTAAAGTGGTGGCTCCAGCACAGCAGAACGGAAAGTCCTTAAGTAGAAGACTCAGCCACTGATTAAGCCACCTGTGCCGAAGCTGTGATATCCTTAAAACCTGACCTGTTAGGGGATCTTGAGGACTGGAGTTGAGAACCTCTGCCTCAGGTAAATCCTGAGTGGGGTTCTGAACATGATGCCAAGAGATCTGCTATTGCTAAAGTTACTAAAGGTTTCTGCTCTGCATCTATTTAGTCTATTTCAGACAGGGGGCAGCAACAACCTAAAGCAACAATTCAATCACTTTATTGATCCCATTCACTTAAGACTGACTTTAGATATAAATGTTAATACTAAGCAAGTGCACCATAAAAGCATCAGTCACCACTGCTGCTCTTATTTTGTATTTACATCCTCCCTTACAGAACCATTTAAGGGCCTTATTCTATATGGTCCAAAGAAGCTGTTGGCCGAAAATCCACATTGAAGTCAATACAATTTTTTTTCAGAAAACAGGCTCAATGGCCGCTTTGGACAGTATAGTATAAGGCGCTTAAGGGAACATACATCAAGTGCCAGTTATAGCTCATCGCTCCCTTCCGGCTTTAACTCCCATTGACTGGAATGGGAGTTAATGCCGAAATGGGTGCGATAACCCGTACTGGCACCTGATGCCTGTGCCTCTTAGTGTTTAGTTTTCCAGGCTGGTGTCCATTTCTAGAAGGTGTAAGAATTATCAGAAGAGCTAAAATCAAGATGCTCCTAATCTATGGGAACTATCTCTTTATGTAAAAGAAAAAATAGGGGGGGCGGGGGAATGCTGCTGTAAAACATCCTTATTGTTCCCATTCATTTAGTTGTAGCCAGGTCCCCTTTTTCCCTCCCTTACCTCCGATGCGGGAGTGGAGAAGGGGGAGGCTGCGGCTGCTTGGCGGTGCGAGTGGACCCCCCGGGATTAGGGAGAGTTGTGCTGTCATTCAGGGGCTCCGGTGCTCGGAAGCGGATCGCCGGTAAGGGCGCCGCCATATTGGATCCAGCACATGCGCAGAGAATGCCGAGGTCACAACGGCCATGTCAGAAGGGTGCGCATGCACAGAACGAGGATAGTAGCGGTGGCCATCCTAGAGTGTGCTGCGCAGGGGAACTACATTTCCCATGAGCTTTAGGAAACACTGCCATGTGATGCACAGCAGCCAATAGGGCTCCTCGGATCTCTGAGGGGACATTGCTACATTTGGCATGCTTGGACCATCCACTGGCAGTTGGAGCCAGGACACAGAAGGGGAAGGTAGTGTCCGGGTGCCAGTGGCTCCCAGACTAGGCCCAGATTGCCCCTTTGGTCCCAGATAGGCCCCAACCACGTTAAGCTTGTGGCTGCCACAGGGAAAGGCCCCCAGATAGGGATATTTCCCCAGTAGCATTAGAGTGAGAGGCATTAGCGACAGGACGCCGCGCGGTGACTCGCGGTCTGTGGTCTGGGACCAGACCACTCCCAATATAGACTCTTAAAGGTGAGATCCTCCAGCGGGAGTTCACTCCACACAGAGGCAAACGCCTTTGCGGAACGACGACGTCGCTGGATCAGATGGATCCCTTGAGTTATACTGCGTACCCGGGTACTGGAGTGCCTGGGGAGGTAAAAGTGCACCAACAGCCATCAGGGGTAGCGCTACTCCCTACACTTTTGGGTGGGCCCTGACATTGGGGAAAGGACATCAGGGATATTGGTGCCAAGCACCCTATGTACTTTGGGGACACTCACTTGGTGTATTGGGGTTGTGTGTGTACTGTGGGGTGCAGGTTGCATATTCTATGTTCCGAAAAACCCGTTATTATATACCCGTGTGTATGTTACTATTGGTATGTTCCTGTGAGGGGCTTATCCCGCTACAATGGGATCCCTCTCAGGTGGAGGCTCTGCACAGAGGCAAATAAGCAATCACTCCAGGCTCCCGGTTTCGGAGGCTCATGCCTTCTGGTAGCCAAACAGGTAATGGCAGTACCGGTAGTTCCCTTAGTGTCGGGGAAAGGGGGCTACATATTAAATTACCAGGTTAGTACAAGCGATGCAAAACGAATGCAATGTAACTTGAGACAAAGAGCATCATGTATTAATACTATATTTAACCTCTTTCTTGCTAAGTCTGATAACACCCATCATTGTTTCTTTGTAATTGTTTTTAAGTGTACCCTGGTTTAGAGAAGGATCAATCTACCATACTTATGGTCAATGAAACAACTTGAGACGTTTCTGCAGTTTTTTGCCTGATGGTAAAATCAGCCTAACTTATTTCAACATGTAAGAAAACTTCACGCATCTTTACTATAAATTGCTGTAAATCTGCAAAAATCACACTTCATTTTTGTTATTTAAACACATGGTACAGACGGCCACACAGCTAATAACGTAATCTGCAAAATCATATGAAACTCTTTACTAAATCACATTTAGCAAATGTAAGCACACTTTTTGTAATGCAACTTTTGCATTATTTTTAGCGTGTGTGCCATTTTTGGACATCAACACATAGTGCCATGCATAGTGTTCCTTTCTGCAGCAAGACGGATAGTTTTTAATGTTTTTAATAGTTTTTAATACAAGGAGTCTTCCAGACAATGCAATATAGACATTTCTACATAGTGTTAATGTCAACAAGTCAGATGTTTATTGATAAATGTGACCTACAGTACAGTACATGATCACATGTCTAGGTTAGCAAAAATGCATTTTGGTCTTACACTGTTTGCAAGGTAGGTTTACATAATTCTAATCAATTTTGATCTGAATATACAGTTTATCATTCACCAACTGTACTGCCAAGTTTAACAAATGTGTTTATTGTACTATAAATTTTAGATAAACGACTTCTTAATTGAAACTGAGATAGTATTGTTCATTTGTTTCTGTGTTTAACCTCAGAGTAACACTTGTTAAAAAGTGTAAACATTTTTATCTTTAATATGTACCCATATAGATCATTTTAAAGCAAACAACAGTTTGGAGTCTTTGTTACCTAATGTTTTTTACCATTGTTTTATTATCACACATTAACATTACCTTGTCTGATTTTAAATGAGTGACCTACAGTAAAAACTTTGTGGAGGAATAATCCCTTTACTGCACTTTATTTTTTTTAACTCTCTATACAAACAGCCTCCCAGGTGCAAAATAAAATGTTTGAGAAAAAAATAAGCGCACAAAATGAGTTTCATATTTATTAAAGTAAATATCCCACTGACTTCAGTGCAATCTTGTTAAGTTATCGGTTGGATGCTATTGATTGCATCCTGTAATTGTTGAGCTAAAGTAGAGCCAGGAAGCTTTGGTAAATAGCCCCCAAAGTGAGTTTCTATGAAACGTTTATTTTGATTTTTGCCACCTGATTCAGCAGTAAAAATGAATGAGTTATTTCAAGCAGCAATCCCGTCTGCTTGGATATTTTTTAAAGGATAGGGTCCCCAGAGATGAACCATGCTGTTTATAAGTCCATTTGACGCTGGGTTCCCGAGTTGATATTCCAAGGTGAACAAAAGCTTTGGGTAGTTTTTACAATCTTCATCTAAGGTCTTCCTGTTATAATACTTTTTGTCAGTCCTCCAATTAGAGTTGAATTGTTGTTTCTGTTTGTTCTATTGTTTGTATAGTAAAAAGATATAATTAGTCAAACAGATGAATGTAAGTAACTGATATGCTTAAATTCAGCTGAACAAGATGTAACTATGTCAAATGTTAATTTAAGGGATATTGAATGTTTATAAGAAAAACAATTTCATTGATAAGATGTGTAAAAAAAACTCTTGTTACATGGGATGTTATTTGCAGCTACTTCAATACACTGTCAGTATTACTAGTTGAGGATTACATGTTAGCTGGGTCCTGAATGAGCGGCTCAGTGAGTAACAGCATCAACTCTAAAAAACTGAATTTGCAGCAGAGGAGCTTGGTTCAATTCCCAGTGTCAGCTCTTTGTGACCTTGGGCAAGTCACTTTATCTCCCTGTGCCCCTGGCACTAAAACATAGATTTGTAAACTCATTGGCGACTGTGTCTGTAAAAAGCCTATTTGCAACACAATGTACTGTAATTGTGAAGGGCTTTGAGTCCCATTGGGAGAAAAGTGCTACATGAAATAAAGTTATGAATTCTTATTTCTTTCCATGTGCATTCTCTGAAACACCTTAAAATGTTTATGTTTTACAAATTCCAACTTCCATTTTGCAAATATTTCAGCTTCACTTGTTTTTTATTTTTATTTTACCAATAACAACTGACGTTTTCTTGTATTTGCTGAAACTATGTCATGTTAACAACTTCTCCGTTCTGTAAATGTCATATCACAAACAATGTTTCACACCTTAACACATGTATCAATACAAAATCTTGCTTTAAAAACTGAGCACAGGGGTTATTACAGTACTAACTGTTTAGAAATACCAACAAGTGGGCAGTTAAAGATGGCACTAAAATGAATAAATGAGTGATATATTTAATAGATTCAAAATCAGACAAGCATTTTGAAATCATTTTTATAAGACTAAAATATTTCTTGTGTTTTTGGTTAAAACAGGGACTTTGTGTGATATGGCCAGGACTCGGTAATACGCAATATGCGAAATCGCACCCTGATCTCACGTTAGCTGCATCACATCGTGGCTTTATGAATCACAGTCTATGGGGTTTATTCTGTAAGGTGTGACAGCACAGGAAAGCTCCATTAAAGCCAATGGGACTTTTCATGCAATAGCACGTCACCTGCGCTATCACACCTTACAGAATAAGCCCCTAGGGTATGGGGCAATCATAAGGCAGAGATGGTACTACATTTCACCCTAAACTTCATGTTGCAATGTCTCCATCAATCATCACGTTTTAACCCATTAAAAATAACAATGTAGTTAGTTAGAATTGGTACTACTGTATGTAGGACTGAACTTTGCTGGTGGATACAAAATTATTTGAATTTAGAGATATATGAATGTCTTTGGTTTGTGAATTTTGCTTATGTTTTCCTCTTAAATGTTGCATTTCCTTGACATTTTTGCAAAAGTTCACATTGTTCATACTTTTGCCATTTTCCCCCTAATTTCACTCAAAAAAATATTAAATGGCAGTATTTAAAAGGCTAGCTGAGCTTGTCCCACACCTCTAGTTGAATGAGAGATGTAGAATAGATTAAAATGCTTTCAAATAAATATTTTTAACCATCCTAATAACATTAATAAAATTGCATATGTAAATGAGTACAAAGCAAAAGACATCCTGGCATTAGTTAAGCCCACTTTAGATCACAACTGCAAAAGCAGTAGGGAACTCCTGTCAATAAATAAATTGAACATTGCAGTGTAACAATATGTATAGGACAAAGTATTGCTGGTACTACCCTGAATTTAACCATTCAAAGTGCAAGTTAATGCATCATTCTATTAATACATTGTTCATTCATTGTTTGTTGTTGTTGAAATAATACATATAGCATATGAAAAAATTCTCAGTGAAGCATATAAGGGGTTATACATTAAAATCTCCTGGGTGAAAAGCCTATGCAAAAAGTGGAGTGAACAATAGCACCAGATTTATGAAAGCAAAAAAAAAATGCCTCTGCTTCCTATGGGACCTTTTTCTTTGATAAATCTGGTACAGTTTTCTTTGCTCCAGTTTTGCAGCCAGGAGACTTTGATGCATATCCTTCATTGTACTGCATATTAAGAATTGAACAAGCAATCAATGGTAACTACAATCTGTAGGGGGGCTGCATAAATACGATTTTGATTGGCATGCATTAACTCCTTCACAACAAAGACTGACAGACATAACAGAATGTACATTTGAATGTAGTACAGACAGTGGGTTACAGACCCAATTAACAATAACCTCAGTCTCTCACTTACCATGCATACACAGGAGATACAAGGGTGGTCAGTGATAAAGGGGATCTGTAGGGCTTCTCCTTCATTTTCACATTTTGCCACAGATCCTTAGAGAAGAAAACCATAGCAGTTTTATTATAAAGCCCCAAACCTCAACGTTTTGTTTAAGATTTAAATGCTTTGAAATGTGGTGCACAGTTTCGGTGCCAGTAGTTTTTTTTTCCACCATCAAAGAAACCAGCACATTTCAAAAATATACATTTATAGTCTAGAAAGCTTGGATTTTACAACATCTGTGATGAATGTTTATGGGGAACTTGAGTAGATCAATGATGGTAGTATTTGTATCTCCAAATTTGTTGTCTCTTGCAACGTTCATATTGGGTAGCATAAAGAGGACACTAAATATCCACTGGAAAATCAGTTTAAAATATATAACATATATATATTAGGTAGCCCATAGAACAAGCATACTTACAACAGACCAACAGCTACGTGCGTGTAAAATGTCTATGACACGTTTAAGCATCAGACCTGACCATTTATTTTATTGTAATGCATTCATAGCATCTGGTGCTCAGAAATATATCTTTAATAACTGTGCCAAGTTGACTGATCTACGGTAGCTTTCAATTACTTAGGAAAACACATCCTGCAGACAAAAAAAAATGTTAGTGACTCTAGTTAATACATGTTGTTTTCTGCTCGTATGTCTCCATATAAAGCATAATGAAGTATTTAGTGGAAGACAGGACATTTAGGACTGTAGTGGTCTCCTAACCTGACACATTTGGATGATCTATGGCCATTTACACTCCATCAAGGACCAATTCTTTAAAAACTAGACGAAACAAGGATATCCCCGTGACAAGCCTCTTTACTTCTCCCCTCTAGTCCCTATGATCAGGCTGGTATTATCTCAGGTTGGGATCACTTTTTGAAACTCAACACTGCTTGAATTTACTAGAGTTGAACTTAAAGTTTTCTTTTATGCACCAGGTGTCACTAAGGTATGTCCTTCAAGAAATGGCTTGGGTCCTCACCTGCCTGAAAACATGTAATTATATCCAGCAGTCATTCTCCTTTTATATATAAGATATTCCCCTTCAATTAAGTACAGGCAAACGGGTGAGACCCACAGGGCAAATGGCTTGCTACAAGGAGAACACTCTGAGTCTACCATGTCTAAGGGATAAAGCCACCTGTCTCACGAAGGTAGGCAAGTGGAGTACAGTATGTCAATCACTGGGCTACTTGTAGGAATGCTTACATATGGATCACAACTACATTAACAAATACAATGGAATATTAATGGAATTGCTGATACAGAAGTGCGAGAGGAACGCTTGGTATTAATAGCAACTCTTACAATTAAGAAAATTATTTTCTAGAAGCTCAGTGATACAGTAGGATATAGTTAAGTGGGCTAAGGTTGTGTGCAACGTGTTGTGTGTGTTGTGTGTTGTGTGTGTGTGTGTGTGTGTGTGTGTATATATATATATATATATATACACACACACACACACACACACACACACACACACACACACACACACACACATACATAGCAGATGAGTGATACATATAAATATATACAGTATACACAGTTTTCTAGGACCTCGGTGATAGTAACGTTATCTGTACAGTATGTAGTATATATATACATGTATATAATGGGCGTAAATATGCATTTATAAAGGTAATTTTGGATATGCCTACACGGGACATCAATGAACACTCCTATAGCAAACCCTTACCTGTCAAGAATGAGGATCCCATAGACATTCGAACAAAAGTGCTGAGCAAAAAAATCCAGCCAGTAAACGTGATAATCCCAGGAGAGGTGAAACACATTGCCAGGGACATGCCACTGGAGAGGCTATAGTGCATGGTCCCCTATAGATCCAGGCTCTGTCAGGCTCTGAATGAAGAGACAAGGGGCAGCGCATAGACTGCGAGTCACCTAGTTTCCTCCTGACTACTCAGTGCTGCTGAGCTACTGCTGGAGCTGAGGACAGGGGGGGGGGGGGTGATCAGAGGAGGGTCCCTCTGCTGGTGCTGCTGTTGGATAGACTGCTGCTACTATTACTCTTTTGATTGGCTTCCGTTTCCTTTATTTTTTTCTTCCCCCCTCCCCTCCTACTATGTTTTTTTTTTTTTCAACCCACAAGCGTGTCTAAATCCTCCCGAGTCTGATACGAATGAGGCTGATGTTGGTGTGTGGAGAGGTCCCTGGTTTAGGCGATGCGGGTCTGCTACTGACTATTTCAGCTGCCACTTTTTGTCCCTGTTGCCCCTGTGGCTTCTGAATACCCTTCCCCAATTTACAAACAAAACTTAAACAGCAAAGGGGAAGGGGTTTCACTGAGAGGAGAGAGAGAGAGAGAGAGAGAGAGGAGAGAGAGAGATGCAGAGTGCAGCAGTGAGAGAGTTAACTTCCTCTCAGCAGTGCTGTGTTTGCTGCAGCAGTGTTTGTAAAACTGCAGCCTTTCCTCTCACTACTGTTTAGTATCTCTCTCCCAGGTAAATGACACAATATAAAAATACACTAAACCTTTGTCCCCACACCAAAAGTAAAACCTGTGCAGTATGAACAACAACAAATAACAAAACTGCAACAGAAAAACGGACCAGTGAGTGGGGGGAGGGTTGGGGATTGGGTTGGGATATGTAGCCCAGGAAAGTGAGCTAATCTGGGCTGTCTAGCTTCGCTTCCTGGGTGAAAACAAAAAAGGAGCTACTACTTTCAATGAACCTATCATGATGATCATTCGGGGAGGGGGGGTGGTGGGGGTCGGGGTCAGAGACCCTTTTGAAAAAGAGCTGCGACTGGACTGTACCTCTGCGGATCACACACACCCTTTCCTATGTTTCTGGTTACAGCAGGCATTATCAGCCCGGAGTGCTGTAAACACTGAGTGTTGTTTAGGACAGAGAGCAACACAGTACAGTACCCCCAAGCCTATTATTCACAGATAGTCTTAAGGAGACCATTTGACTAATGCAGGATTCATATTCCTACTGTCTACCCCTCTGTTTCAGCATGTCTGGTAGAGCTGACTTCAGGTGTCTGACATTTATTTATTTATACCTATATCTACTCCAAGGTCATGCTAATGGTCCCCTCTCTATTTGCTTCCCTTTATATAAACCTACCAGCCATCTCTTCCCCTTGTCTCTATTTCTATTACATGGGTTTCACACTCTTTACATTTCCTCACTCCATTTTCTTTCTTTTTCTCTTTATACACACGCACACATCTCTCTCTCTTTCTTACTTTCTCTCTGATTTTCTTTTTTCTCTCTCTCTCTCTCTCTCTCTCTCTCTCTCTCTCTCTCTCTCTCTCTCTCTCTCTCTCTCTCTCTCTCTCTCTCTCTCTCTCTCTCTCTCTCTCTCTCTCTCTCTCTCTCTCTCTCTCTCCCCATCATCTCTTCTCTTGCTTCCTATCTTTCTTTCTCCGTCTCTTGCAGCTTTTCTGTATCCATATCTCTTACACTCTCTCCCCAGCTCTTTCTTTATCTCCCCCGATCCGCCCTGAATGAATCTCGCTGCCTCTCTCACCCTCCTCCTTTCTCACTGACCACAGTAAGATATGGACAAGGTCTGATCTCCTACTACTGCTGCTGCTGCTGCTGCTGGTTCAGGACGCGATAGTCTATTTCACATCAGACAGCGCTGTCATTTCTCCAGCTAGAGCAGCAGTCCAATGACTGCTGGCGAGTGGCGAAGTTTTTATCTCATTAGTCACTTGGTGCCTCTTTTCATTTTTACAGCAATGTTGCTGTTATTTTTGTCTACCTTCCACAGAATAAAGCACTACATTCCTGACCACTTATCTATATCCATGTTTGCCTCAATTTAAATTGATTGCATAGGAGTACGGGACACATACTTGTTTTCATTAAGCAATATACGAATCGCAATATTGTTGCTATACCAGTTACAAAACAGTATACACTATTTTTTTTATGCTCTGTATTATTTATGAAGGAATTACATTTACTGTCTAGTGTAAAACAAATGTATTTATGTTCATTTCAAGCCTATAGGATACTCCATAGTTGAGTTTCCGGGGGTGGGGGAGGAGGAGTGAATCTGGTGGTAGACTAAATTCAGAAGTGCCTTATTACTACTATAGCATCAGGTAGTTGTTTTACCCTGTGAAATCACATCTATTTGCCCAGATTTAAAAAAAAATAGGTATCCATGGATGGGGAAAGTGGTTAGAATGTAGCATCATAAAAAAGGAGATCAGCGACAGGACTGTAATCTAAAGAGTAACACAAGGATCCCACATCAAATTGTAATAGCCGAGTAACCAAGCGAGCAGCAGCAGGCAGCTCCTTTCTGTGCTCTGACCTGATCAGGGTCAGATAAAGAGAGCGATGAGAGACTAGACAAGGCTGCCTGCTAGGCTGGCCCCTACTCCAGACCTTCCTTTTGATGAGATTTGATCCACCTCCTCCCTTAAGGCATCAAGTCAGTGCAATGAAATCATTAGTCCTGTAGCCTAGGCTGCTTTTTGGATGCTTTTGCGGTTTTGAAGAATTCCCACTCATTCATTGACTTGTGTCTCCACCCTCTGTGTCTGGGAGACACCAGCCATTGAAACACGGGGCAGGAGAGACACATAAGTGGATTCACCTACTTATTGAAGCTAGCTTCTGTTCCTATTCGTGCTATCAAAACAGGACCACCAAAACACACAACGGGGTTATGTGTATCAACGCAAACGTGGGGGCAATTCTGGGGCCAAAAATAAGCACCTGGTGTATTAAAGGAAAAAATCCGAAAACGGAATAAAAGTGAATAAAATGTTTGAGAAAATAAAAAAGGCAAAAATCTTTTGGAAAAAAATGGGATTTTGTAAATGCATTTGGAGCAACTGTTTGGCCCCAGAATTGCACCACTTTTCCCTTGATATATAGACATCATTGTATAAATCTTTTTCTCCCTATATGCTGACCCCTCACCCTCTGATGTTTAATTTCTTTAAAAAAAAAAGTCAATATACTGTACAAGTTTCAACCACACCTTAAATAAGGTATGGTGGGTAGAAAAAATGGCACTGCACAGCGTACAGCAAATATATGAATTTGCTCACAAGTAATATTTTTATTTGCTGTACAGTGGAGGGGTTTTGTAAAAAAAAAAATGTATCCACCATAACTTATTTAATATACCATCTGAAATCTTTTACTCTACTGCAAGATGTACAGTATGTGTTGGCTACACAGATGGGCAACTTCTTTCAAAGCTTTTTTTCTTTCCTTACTTTTTCTGTTACTGTTGTATGCACAATAAAAAGTAAACAAGGGCAGAATTTTTGTCGGTGGCCATCAATATGTTAATAATTATACAATAAAATCGATTATATTTTGACATTACAAGAGAAGGTTGTTTGAAATAGAGATATCCCCACATCAGGTAGTTGATTTACTATGTTGCTAAAATTAGACTTTGGTTTATTATTTTCAGTTTTCAAAGCATTATGGAAAAAAATGGGCTGAAGGAGCAGCTATGTAAAGTATTAAGACCACTTGCTGTCTTTAAATTGGATGAACCTGGTTCAAATTCCAGCTTTCCTTGTGACCATTATTTTATTTATGTGCGTTAGGCACCAAGATTAGATTGTAAGCTCTTTGGGCAGATACACATGTTGTGCCTGCAACATGTTATGTTCACAGCTGTGTACATTGGCAACATATTGTTCAGTGGGTATTACAGCCGATACTTTGAGGACTATTCAACAATTTGTTTTTTTAAAGTACCTTTGGGGCAGATAGCATTTTTAACTCCTTCAGTGTATAAGACACCTGGAATAAATTACTTTGCACAGTCTGGGAAACATTGTTCACTGAAGGGATAAATGATTACACCGCCAAGATTTTATGATTACTGTTGTACTGGAAGTACATTTGCCTACAGCATTTCCTATAAAAAGACACAACCCAACTGGGTTTTACTACTTTATTGAGATGTTACACAGTTATATAGTTACATAGTAGATGACGTGCAAAATAGATATATGTTCATCAAGTTCAACCTATGCTAAATGTAGCTAAATATTTGTATTTACAGTATTACTGAAAGCCAAATCAGTCCGGGGCTTTGCTTACATTTTATTTAATTCAATTCGTTTTCTAGTATGTTATTTGAACGAACAGCTGTACACAAAATATTCCACAAAGACACAGAATAAAACAAAAGGTAGTCAAAAATACTTGATCATATAATTATGTGTTAGTTTTGAATTAAATATTATTTATTAATATTATTATTAATATTATTACTATTGTTGTTACTGTTTTAATATTATTAAGATATACTTATTGCATACATTACTATGACTACTTTTATTATTTTGAATTTATACATTATTATTCATTTGTACAGTAAGCGACCAGAATATGTATATGTGATAAGTATTGTGTTAATTTCCTGGCTGCTCTAAGTAGCTGAAGGCAACCAATAGAACCAGAACTACAATATCCTTCACCGCCCTCATCATTCTGTATTGAAAAAAATCTATGGAAAATTAATCTTCATAAAACTCAGTAAAAAAACAAACAGTCCTATTGCACAAATGGAATATGCCTTCAAAAACATACAAATAAACATTCAAACAAGCACCAATGTATCTGTTTTTCTTCCATTGGTAAATACAGTATATAATACAGTGTACTATTCATTTGAGAGATAAATAACCATGTTATATGCAGTGGTGCAATATGTACCGCATATATATATATATATATATATATATAAAGCAACTGTAAATATTACTGTATGTTCATTTGCATGTCTTAGACAGGTCTGCAACCCTGTCTTTCCCCATTGTCACCCAGCATACAGCGCTTCCACTGCAGCAAAGGATTCTGGGAAATGACATGCAAATGATCACTCAGTGCCACCTTTTGTCTCAAGCTCGTATTACACAAGCCAATCCTCAAGCCAATGCATGCTGTTTTAAACACAGCTTTTATATATATATATATAGTAACGCAGAGACATTCAGCACACTGGTGTACAACATAAGGCAGATGCTAGTCCCATAGGAGAACACACAGTATAATTACCAGTCCAAGAACCGGTAAAGGAGACAGCATACAGCAAGGAGTAATCCAAAAGGTAATTGTATTAAAAAAAGAAACAGTTACACGAAAGCCAACGTTTCAGTCCCACAGGGAGACAGGGGGAGCTTAATATGTGTAATCTTAAGCCTTGCCCTATGAATAGGATGAAACGCGTAGGGCAAGGTTTAAGATTATACATATTAAGCTCCCCCTATCTCCAAATTGCTATACGTTGATTTCAAGTCGCAATACTGGTTCCTATTTTGGACATTGCAACTCCCTGCTCCGGCCCAAAGATAAACCGGGTGACGTCACGTTCGCGGTCTCGCGAGACCTACGGAGTAACTTGGGAGTACTGGAAATCATCCACAGACAAAGCAGCCATAGAATCTCGGCATCCCACGTGGAGAGAAACAGACCAGCAGACCGAGTAGCGGGAAGGAGAGGAACCTATGTGTCCTACATGCCTAAACTATTGGCTACTTTGTAAGTAGCTGTCTACTTTTGCGTAATTTTACTACTAAAACGTGCTTCACCATATTTTGTCTCTTTTCATTCATTTCAGAATTCATCCTCAAGATATCAGCTATTTTTTCAATTTATGCACTTTATATATTTTATATATTATATTTAACCATTTTTGCGCCTGTGTTCTCCCTTTTTTCTCTTCCCATATATAACTATTGTGTATAGTGTAACACTGTGGCAGCATTTATTGTTATAATCCTGGTTTTATTGTGTTTGTTTGCACACTTAGTTAATTTATAGTATATATATATATATATATATATATATATATATATATATATATATATATACTCATTTGCTCATGTGCTCATTTGCATGTCTTAGACAGGTCTGCAACCCTGCCTTTCACCATTATCACCCAGCATACAGTGCTTCCACTGCAGCCAGGAATTCTGGGAAATGACATGCAAATGAGCATACAGTGCCACCTTTTGCTTAAAATCCATTTTCACATGGACCCCTATAAGCTTATGCTTGCTGCATTGCACAGCTTTTCAGCACAATCTGGGTTAAGATACACAGCCAGCAAACCTACCCACAGACAGCTGCTTCGTCCTTTTGGATCTCATCAGTGTGAGCCTGGTTATACTGGCTTTGCAATTTGAAGCTTGGATTGGTATCCACCACACATTAGTTAAGTTATATGAAATTGAGAGGATTGGCACTCACAGAACTTTCCTGGTGTAGAAAAAAATATTTCTTTTGATCAAATCAAGGTATTGGTCCTTGAATGGGACCTTTCTGAAGACACTATTCTGAAGATACTATTCTGAAGACACTATTTTCACCTGTTTGTGATCCCAGTTTAGAAGACTATAGTAATCGTGAGTGCCTTTTAGATTATATACATCTGAACAAATAACAGTCCCGCTAAACAAACTAACAATGATATTACAGTATTACTAATATAAAATAGTGTTTAAGAAGACTAACTTTATATTTAATGTGAAGGAAGTACTAGAGTAGGGATTTATAAAGAGGTAGAAAGATTAATAAAAATGAGTGCAAAAAAATAATTATAATTACTAAACTAACATTTTTCATATACATGTTTTTTTAGATAAAAAATCAAATACAAAATTATTAATGATGAATGTAATATAACTGATTGCAGTAATTATACCTTCTACTGATACTTGATGAATCTTAAAGGCAAATACAAATTTGAGAAATAAGTGTGTGGTTTTTAATAAATGTTATATAAAGTTCAAAGCAGTCTTCTGAACTGAACAATGATTTTTCCTGGGCTTTTTTATTTTTTGGGGTCGGGGGGGTGGGGGGCTCATTAGGTTGTTGCAAAATTGCCATCAGATTTATTAATTAAAACATGCCATTATTTGAAAATATTCAAAAAAAAGGTTAATTGTAAATGAGCATAATTCATACAAAAAAAATGTGAAATGTAAGGGGGTTAGTAAGAAAGTAAAAATCAGGCAAAATCCTTGAAACCCAGGGTATTGTCCTAGATGATCTTGTGTTTCTGCCGATCAGCATTTATAAAGCTTGTTCTGGTGAGTTTTCTTTTGTGCTTGGCCATGTACTAAATGAGTAAGTACTGTACTGTACTGTACAAATGTTCACATGCAATTTGTAATATATACAATATAAAATGTTGATGAACAAAAGAAAAAAACACATATCTGTATATTTTTATTATTTGCTAACATTGACAATGCAGCCTATTTAATACTATGCCACATGCTCTCACTACATTACCAATATATGTCACCACATACCATTAAGGCTAAGGCTAGACTATTTGTAAATTTGATATAATCACAGTGAATTTTCGTCTTTACTACAAAACATACCCTTGCTAAACGTGTGAACGCTTAAACTCCCTCTACAGTATGTCTGCTCCAATGGGATTTCTCAGAGCAGCACATATGATTCTGTATGAGTATGCCCATGCAAGGCTAAAGGCATGTATCAAGTATGTATCAAGATATGTCAGCGCCATATTCCCATAAAACTGTTGCTTTTAATCTTGCATCTCAAAGCATCATCATATCAAGCTGTTTTTCATTTATTCTTCCCTGTGTACATCAGCATGTGATTTGGAGGGTAGTTATGTAACTGGATGTATCAAATTATGAATCCATTCTGTCACTTACTTCTGACTTGCCATAAATGATTAATGATCCACATCAAATGTAGGATACTTGAAAAACGATGTTTGTTTGCTGGGACTGGTGATTCACTTTGTGGGAGATTAGTACATAGTCCTCTACAGCACAGTTTGTGATGTCAAAATAATAAAACAAATGTGCTCTTTTAAAGAGAGGCAGGAGAATCATTATACATTAAACAATTCTTATGCATATAAATCAATACAATACATATATGTGATATACACATGCACCATTCATTGGTTGTATTTCTAAAGAATGTATTCTCACTGTAACCAAGGAATGTAAACAGATTGCAACCATTTTTTCTATATTGCACATAAACTTCACTGCCAAGTGCAATATGTCATGCAAGTCTCAATGTAATATCCTACAAAATATGACAATCAAGAATTAAGTGTAAAATTTGACCAGTGTGGAAACATCGGCACTATGGACCATATTTGGATTGGATTTCTCCTGCTGTGTTTCTCTGTCCAACTTTTTGTCTAAACTTCTCTCTTGTGCTCTAATTCATATTGAATAGGGCCATTGGGACTTAAATGACATGAAACAAAACGTAAACATGCCATTGCAGACAAAACAAATGGAACAGCTGGATTCTGTTTGTGAGCCTAATTTTTCTCTACTTCTGCAAAGTCATTTGACCTCCCAGGGTCACCTAAAATGTTTGGTGTTATTGTGAGTGTAAGTGGGTTTATGTTAGTTTTATCTCAAGATGCTTCTTCTAGCCTCCTTCACTGTAGGTGTTTTACTGAAATCTAGCAAACAGAGGGAAGATTAAAAGACAGCAACGTGAGAGGGGAGAGTACTATTGTATCAGTGACAAGGCCAATCATGAAAGTTCCCTGCATGTGCATGTACTGCTAAAGGAAGATGTTTTATGTGGTTAATTGTAGTGCACATTTGAAATAAATGCCCTTGAATGCAGACCACACTTTACATGCCACAATAGCCTAGGAAGCTCTGTCGCGTATACTCACATGAATGTTTATTCTAATTGAAGGGCAGATATCTAAATAATAATAGAACCATGTCTTCTTCATTAGCTACTGTGGCAGAATAACATTACTAACCCTTATACCCTTTATTCCCCTGTAAACACCACCAGAAAAACATAAGACTCTCCTGGTTGGTATTACTGAGGGTAGTGGGCAGCAAGGAGGGGCATCACAGATAATCACCATGATACGTATAGCAGGGATCTTTATTTCTTGTAAAGAAATGAAGCTTTGGTGGATGAACAATCAATAAAAAAATTTTCAAGGTGTAGAACATTTTCAGTCATCCGAATAAATAGTTTGATAGCCCTCAAATAGCCATCATTAAAGATTGGCGGTTGTTTTTGCGGATTTGGATCCGTTTCGGCCAGTTCCTTTGGTCCACGGGTTTCTGCGAATTAGTCTCAAAAAGGCATAACTGCAGTTTCAGATATTTGATTTTTATGTTATGAGAGTAATCCGAAATCCGTGGCTGGATTGTTAAAAATCCGAACACAGCTTAATTTGTGGCGGGGGAGGGTGGGGGGAATCTCTCTCTGTGTGGATTAATCTGTGTGTGGCTTTTTAACAATCTGGCCGTGAATTGCGCAATCCGCAGATCAGATTCTTAAAGATCCGTCTGGTTTGTATCCAATGATCGGCTTGGATTGATCTGCATGGATTTTTTAGTGACCAATCTGCAGATGGATTTTAATGGGGGGACAGGACAGATTTGGTCCAAAGAATCCGTGAGATTCCAGGATATTGATTAGGACTTGTTCATTCATCTCTATTATTTTTTACACTTTTGAGAAACTAGATATGGTATCATAACTAAATAAAAAAAAATCATTTGAAACATTTTGTTTTAGCATACTTTTTTTGCTATGCTGATAAAACCAAAACTGCTAATTTGTCATTTCTGGGCTGTTCTTTAGTACTTTGAGTGGACAATTTCAGACACCGAAGTTAAACTGCACTTTTTTAATTTAAAATTCGGTGTGCCTATTCTATACTCCCCCTTTACTTTTTTTTAACTGTAAGACATATATGTAAACAATAAAGTGCAACTTACATAGTTACATAGTAGATGGGGTTGAAAAAAGACATATGTCAAAGTCCAACCTATGCTAACATTTAGATGACAGATACTGTATCCTATATTTGTATTTACAGTATTTTGATCCAGAGGAAGTCAAACATAAAACTCCAGTTAAACATCATCCAATGATGTCTCATAAGGGGAAAATTTAATTGCTTCCTGACTCCAAATAATGGCAATCAGATTTCTCTCTGAATCAACATCCTGCCAATGTTTACTTATTTGGAATATCCCTGTATACCTTTCCTTTCTAAAACATATGCAACCTTTTTTTGAAGGTATCTATTGTATCTGCCATCACAGTCTCCATGGGTAATGAATTCCACATTTTAACTGCCCTTACTGTAAAGAACCCTTTCCTTTGTTGCTGGTGAAATCTCCTTCTCTCCAACCTTAAGAGATGACCCTGTGTCGCTTGTACTGCACTTGGGATGAATAGCTTTTTTCAAAGATCCTTGTATTGACCCAGAATATATTTGTATATACAGTAGTTATCATATCCTCTAATGCTTTATACAGTGGCATAATTATGCTTACTTCCCTTCTATCCATTCCCCGTTTAATGTAAGATAAGATCTTATTTGTCTTTGCAGCTACTGCATGACATTGGGCACTATTGCTAAGTCTGCTGTCTACATATACACCTATATCCTTCTCCATCAATGATTGACCTAATTTTGTATGATGAAAATGAAGACTTTGCTCTCTATGCCAACCTCATGGTCATTAATAAACAAGTTAAAAAGTAAGGGTCCCAGTACCAATCCTTGAGTTACTCCATTTTCAACTTTGCAAAATCTAAGTAGACCACATCAACTGCATTAGCCTTGTCTAAATTCCTACTTACCTCCTCAAAGAAACTAATAAAGTTCGTTTGGCACGGCCTATCCTTCATAAATTCATGCTGACTGTTACTAATTATTTTGTTATCCATTAGGTGTTCCTGAATATTATCCCGTACTAAACCTTAAAGTAGCTTCCCCACTATTGATGTCAAGCTTACAGGTCTGTAATTCCCCTGTTGTGATCTAGCTCCCTTTTTAAATATAGGCACCACATCTGCTTTATGCCAATCTTGTGGTACTGAGTCTGTGGAAATAGAATCCTTGCATATTAAATGTAATGGTTGGCTATTACTGAACTTAGCTCCTTAAGAACTCTTGGGTGCACGTTTCATTATTCTCATGTAACCATGTTTCACTAATGCATTCAACTGCTCCTCTTTCCATTGCCTGATACAATCTTGTTAGATAAAGATTGCAACAATAATTTTCCCATGCCTGAAATAGTTGAGACTACTACACATAGAATACATATCTGTGTAATCAAAGGGGATTCCTGAATGCAGAGAACAAATGCAGTGACCACACATATCCAGTAGGTGGCAGCAATTTTAATCTATTGACTAAAACAGGTTTTTACCAACTACTGTATGTATATGGTCTTTAATCAATCTTTCCAAACTCAATGAATACTTTTTCGTGAATCCCCTTTCCCAACCAGCAAAGCTTCATATAAGTGCCAACCATGACACATAATAATAATAATAATAATAATAATAATAATAATAATAATAATAATAATAATAATAATAATATCTATTATTATTGTTATCATTTCTATTCATACTACTATGGGTTGTGTTTTTTGTAGGGCAGTGGAGTCCTAACCACAGGAAATGTAATTTATATCCAAACTATACAAAAAATAAGATATCATCAAACAAGGAAATCTGCCAGAATAAACATGTATCAATTCTCAGATAGTATTCTAGATCCATTCCTAATAATGTAATAATTACCAGTTTTTTTAATCTCAGTTCTGACAAAAAACATCCCTTTTTCTTCTTATGATAATAAACGTAATACATTAATGATTAGTTTTATTTGTTGAATACAATACGTATTGTATTGTTATTGTTATATTTTGTCTTGTAGATCTGATTATTTCCTTCAGTAATGAAGTTATGTGGTGTGTAATACATTGCAGGTATCATATAGCACTGAAGGAACTGTCAAAGGAAGGGAAAAAATAGGAAGGTCAATATCTCTATATATAAGGATACATTTAGACCCAGACCACCACTGAGTACTTATGTGATTAATACACGTGTATATATATATAGTTATACGTTACCGTTCCAAGGATTGGTAAACAAGAGACAGCACTCAATGTTGAAAATCAAAGTGTATTAGTGAAAGCAAAAATACATCCAGAAACCCAACGTTTCGGTCCCACAGAATGGGACCTTCCTCAGGGAGTCCCTGAGTGCTGTCTCTTGTTTACCAATCCTTGGAACGGTAACGTATAACTACATTCTCTATATGGGACGTGCACCTGTGGCTTACCAGCACCTATTGGAGTGCCAACTGCCTTATCTGACTATATATATATATATATATATATATATATATATATATATAAAAGAAAAAACATGTGCAAATAATATCACAACAAATCAAAGGTAACACAGATGATATACTATCCTTAATGAGTGCAGCTCCTGACGTAGAATTCAAACCAAATTCAATCAGCAAACGAAGTAGAATCAGGTGCGCAAATCACATCAGGACATGGAAAAGAAAGTAGAAACACAAAATAGTGCAATATTGTCTACTCCAACAAAATAGCTTCAATGCTTGAAATTCTATAGAATTTGCACTCACATGTTTAACGTGAAATGAAAGCGTTGTGGTTGTGCAAAGTTACCAACTTATGTCTCCAGACTGGTACTCCAGATCCACATAAAGGGGGGGAAATTCCATATACAAAAAAGGGAAAGCAAAATAGTATAGTACTGTTTTTAATGTTAAAAACACAAAGTATTCCACTTACATAAGTGCCTTTGTTTATGAGCATTCAGACCACCCTGGGTCATAGGGTCAGACAAGGTATTCACAGCAACAGCATCTGCTCCATGGCCGTCATAGCAGGTACTGGGCTGATTAAAGTTGTCCTCCACTCTAGATGTCATCAACAAGGGCTCCTTAATAGTCACTGATATCACCCAACGCGTGTTTCCACTGCAAAGTCTTCATACGGGGCTTATCTCCAGATAGTATTCTAGATATCGCACAGCACACAGCACTTCCACTGCGATAGTGGTCAAAGACAGGGTTGCAGACCTGTCTAAGACATGCAAATGAATATACAGAAATATTTACAGTTGCTATATGCTATACTGTGGAGGGTTTTTGTCACTTTTTTTACCCACCATAACCTTAATAAATGTGGTGATTACCTACTCTCTAATCTCAAATGAGCAAATGTCAGAAACCAACCTCACACTGATGATACCCATCAAGGTTGAAACATGTCTGTGAGTGGGTTAACTGACTTTGCATCTCCCAAGTCCTTGCTTAAAAGCTGTGTTTAAAGCAGCATGCATTGGCTAAGGGTTATTCATGTAATGTGAGCTTGAGATAAAAGGTGGCACTGTGTGCTCATTTGCATGTCATTTCCCAGAATCCCTTGCTGCAGTGGAAGTGCTGTGTGCTGGGCGATAGTGGTGAAAGACAGGGTTGCAGACCTGTCTAAGACATGCAAATGAATATACAGGAATATATTTTGACAAGTTAAAGTTTGATCTGTAGTTCCTTTATATATATATATATATATAAAGGAACTACAGATCAAACTTTAACTTGTCAAAATAATCAGTATTATGAATCAACTAGCCATGACCTGCCATGAATGTCAAAATATAGATAAAGATCCGCTACATTTTCATTAATGTAGTGAACCAGGCAGAATTTGCCATTTTCTATTTGCAAACGTTTTCACGAAAATCAGCATGCCTAGAAAAAAGCAATTGCGAGAGTCACATGACCATATGCAATGTGACATGACCAATGTGCAAGGGCACATGACCCTTTACACACTGCCATTTACTTGACATTGTTGTGGGATACGTGAAATTTGTCTAATTGCCGATACATTTTGCTTATTTAGACCAAATTAAGCTTATCTTCCGGAAATGCATTTTTTTTTTAAATTAATGCAAAATTGGGTAAAACATTAGTGAACCAACTTTGAAGACATTTGTACATCTTTAAATGTAAAGATAACCTGCATCAGTTGTTTTATAAATACAGGTAGAAGGTAAATATTTGATCATTTGTGTGAAACAAGAAGAATGCAGAGAGCCTCACATCTTAAAATAATTTATCAAAGGTATAAATATCATAGGTAAGTACTGTATTGCACTTACCATGTCAAAATGTTATAACCACTTATAAATCTCAACTGAATTGCTTTCCAAAACTTGTATGTCCCTTTCAATGCTCATGGAGAGATGGCCTCTGATGTTGCAGCTCCTGCAGGTAATCCACGTGCTGGAAGAGAAAGTGATGTCACGCATACAAATACAAGGGAACAAGAGAGTTCAGATAGCATAGACCAATTGACAGTCCACCATTCCTCCGACCATTTCAATATAAAACATCTTAATTCTCACAGAGAAATAAAGACCAAACCAAACTACAAAGTCCCCCCCAGGGGTTGAATCTTGATTTTGATTTAGGTTCATTCCTTAAAGAGTAGGGAAACTGATGGTGCTATACCCTCTAATATTCCATATATTTTTCCTGTAATTGGTTATATATCATTAAGAGAGCCAGTATTTGTATATTTCTTCACTAATTGATTTCATGTAATATTCATGAAATTATAATTCATAATTATAGTTTGGTTTGGTCTTTATTTCTCTGTGGGAATTAAGATGTTTTATATTGACAGTTAATATCCGTTTTTAATAATAGGATTATATTTAATGATATATTTTCCAAATTATATGTTGAGCACTTATGTAGTCTGAATGATGATTCATGTTGTCAGTACTCATCCAGGCAATACTGGGACTCAGCGGTATTTTATTGCTGCGATATGATCATTTGAGCTTTTTGCCATAGGCATTTAAGAATTTGGGTGTATTAACAATTTCTAAATAAGCATTCTATCACATTGGAGCCACCATTAATGTTAACGGAAGAAGACAGGAAGGGGTTAATGTATATCCATTGCTTTGCGACGTATTAGATTGATGTGATTATATAAGGGAGGATGTTCCCCCTTGTGGTTAATATGCCTCTTATGAAGTGAGATATTCTCACGAAACGCGTAGGGTGCCACTTTTAAATCTCTATGAACAATTTGCCCTCATTGCCAATCTGCCTGTGGGAGCCCCAGCTAGTCGCAGTGGAGGACCGTGTCTCGGAGAGATACGGATGTTAGAGAGGACCCAAGCCGCAGTCTAGGAATGCCTAGCCACTGTGTCGCATCATCACGTGGTAGGACGAGTGACGTCATCACAGAGGGCTAGGAATCGACACCGGGAAGGACCGCGAGCGTGGAGTCCAAGGCGATGAACCAGAATGACACACACAGGCGGTGAGAGCAGCGATCAGAATGGGACCAGACGGAGGAAACCGCAAAAGGGCCCCTTTAACCAGGCTTAATAGGTTGGAAGGCATGCAAAGAATGAAGGAGTGTGTGAGTGGCAGTCCAGTTGTTTGTTTTTACATGTGTTTTATTACATTTTTGTTATTAGCAGTTCTGTGCTATGTTTTCATTTTTCCTTTTCAACGTAGCAACACTGAGAATGTTCCTTTGATCATTGGAGCTGCTCTTGGTATCAAGTTGTTCAGTTGTTAGTTCACTTTTTGTAAAATGCTATCCACAGTGTATTGATTCATATTATCTGCTTGGTTTTTGATAAAGGGTGTTAAAGAAATCCGTCTGAGAATAACCACTATATTGAGTAATACCATAGCAAGTGTGATATGAGTATTGGTTTACTATCATTCACCAATAGAGCTTAGGGTGCAGCATTATTTGTGTTGAATCAGGTTTCAATGTAATCCTGCACAGAGTTGTTATTGTAAATACATTCTGCATATTACCACACACTTTGTTTATATCTTCTTTTTCATGAAATGCATTGAGCACGTGTGAAGACCAGCACCAAGGAAGGACTCTTTCTTTCTACAATGTCTATGAATATGTGTATATATACTATGCAAATATTTTGAATGTTTTGGATATGTGCATATATATTCTTCACATATTTCTTAATATATATTCCTATTTTCTATGAATTTTTTTATGGATCTAATTTTTTTTCTAGTAATGTATATTTGTAATAAATAGTATATCATTAGGCAATCAAATTAGCAAAAATGGATAATGAAAAAAAGATTGCAAAAGAGAGTAAGATCAACCCTAAAAAGTTCTTTAAGTACCTTAATAACAAAAAAAATGAGAAAAGAAAATATAGGACCTTTCAGTGTGAGATGGGCAGGCAGATTATTGGAGATAAGGAAAAAGCAGAGGTATTAAACAAATTCTTTGCCTCTGTGTTTACCAGGGAAGAATCAATTTCAATAGTAGGGCCGCAGGAGGAAGCCACAACCTCTATATTAATGAACAATTGGTTAACAGAGGAAGAAGTTCATAAGCGGCTTGAAAAAAAATTAAAGTAAATAAGGCACCTGGCCCCGATGGCATGCATCCAAGAGTTCTCAAGGAGTTAAGTTCCGTAATAGCCAAACCATTTTATTTAATTTTCCAGGACTCCATTTCCACAGGCTCAGTACCACAAGATTGGCGTAAAGCAGATGTGGTGCCTATATTTAAAAAGGGAGCTAGATCACCACCAGGGAATTACAGACCTGTAAGCCTGACTTCAATAGTAGGGAAACTACTTGAAGGTTTAATACGGGATAATATTCAGGAATACCTAATGGAAAACAAAATTATTAGTAATAGTCAGCATGGATTTATGAAGTATAGATCATGCCAAACTAACCTCATTTGTTTCTTTGAGGAGGTAAGTAGGAATTTAGACCAGGGTAATGCAGTTGATGTGGTCTACTTAGATTTTGCAAAAGCTTTTGATACGTTCCACACAAGAGGTTGGTGTACAAAATAAAGAAAATTGGACTCAGTAATAATATATGCACCTGGATTGAAAACGAGTTGAAGGATAGACAACAGAGGGTTGTCATAAATGGAACCTTTTCAGGTTGGGCTAAAGTCGTGAGTGGAGTACCTCAAGGATCGGTACTGGGACCCCTGCTTTTTAACTTGTTTATTAATGACCTTGAGGTTGGCATCGAGAGCAAAATCTCCATCTTTGCCGATGATACTAAATTGTGTAAGGTAGTAGAATCAGAGCAGGATGTCATTTCTCTCCAGAAGGACTTGGAGAGACTGAAAATGTGGGCAGGTAACTGGCAGATGAGGTAAAATACAGATAAAAGTAAGGTTATGCATTTGGGATGCAAGAATAAACTGGCGACTTACACATTAAATGGGGATAAATTGGGGGAATCCTTGATGGAGAAGGATTTAGGAATGCTTGTAGACAGCAGGCTTAGCAATAGTGCCCAAAGTCATGCAGTAGCTGCAAAGGCAAACAAGATCTTATCTTGCATTAAACGGGCAATGAATGGAAGGGAAGTAAACATAATTATGCCCCTTTACAAAGCATTAGTAAGACCACACCTTGAGTATGGAATACGATTTTGGGCACCACTCTTAGAAAAGACATTCTGGAACTAGAGATAGTGCAGAGTGCCACCAAATTAATAAAGGGGATGGACAATCTATCTTATGAGGAGAGCCTAGCTAAGTTAGATTTATTTACATTAGAAAAGAGGCGTCTAAGAGGGGATATGATAACTATATACAAATATATTTGGGGACAATACAAGGAGCTTTCAAATGAACTATTTATCCCAAGGGCAGTACAAATGACTTGGGGGCATCCCTTTAGGTTGGATGAAAGGAGATTTCACCAGCAACAAAGGAAAGGGTTCTTTACTGTAAGGGCAGTTAAAATGTGGGATTCATTACCCATGGAGACTGTGATGGCAGATAAAATTAATGTGTTCAAAAATAGGTTGGACATCTTTTTAGAAAGGAAAGGTATACAGGGATATACCAAATACTGTAAGTAAACATGGGAAGAATGTTGATCCAGGGATTAATCTGATTGCCAATTCTTGGAGTCAGGAAGGAATTTATTTTTCCTCTTAATGGGTTTTTTTGTTTGCCTTCCTCTGGATCAATAAGTAAGTATAGATATAGGATAAAGTATCTGTTGTCTAAATTTAGCATAGGTTGAACTTGATGGAAGTACGTCTTTTTTCAACCTCATCTACTATGTTACTATATAACTATATCAGTTCTTTGCAGAAAGGAGAGGGGGAATACAGTATAGTAGAAACTTTTAAATTCTAGAACTGCATAAATTAGATACATGAGGGGAAAAAAACTTTCTGTACTATAGGTTGAACCCTAATGTTAGATGGCAATTGAGAAAAAATGAAAATATAATTGTTCTATAAAAAGGGGAAGTAATTTTAGAAGTCGGCAGTAGCACTGGTTCCTGTGCAGAATAACCTGACATGAATCCCGCTATAAAATCTTTATGACCTTGGAAAGTTACCTTACCTCACCATCTTGAGCACCAAAATTAGACTGTCAATTCTTCAGATAAAGAAAAACATAGCCTGCTTCCAAAATGCTATTTAGAAAACAGTATGCACTGCAGTACTATATTTTATGGTAATAAATACAATTAAGAACTAATGAGACAGAAATTACAATCCCCATTAAAGTCAAAAGAACTTTTAATGCGATTGCAAATTATCTGCGTTATCACACCTTATAGAATAAAGGCCATAGATGCAGCAGGCAGGGATGATTGGGATTAGCAAATAGTCACCAGTTTCTATGTAACTATATTTTCAATGTTTTCTTTATGTGTGTTTTGGACTGTTTACAGTGTCACCAGATTTTAATGATTTACCAAATGTTCTAAATTTATTACGGAAATCATGGTGTAATTAGGGTTTAATAGTGCTTTTGGCCTTCATCCAATATGCTGTAAAGCTATTTCCCAACACTGGAGAGGATTTTTGTCCTACTTTACTATTCACTTGTATGGAGCTTATATATTCTCCAGCACAGGGAAGATGGCTTCACAACATATTGCATTTGCATTGGTTTAAACAATGCAGCTAGATAACACTTTTGTGGGGCACAGTGATGATAAATCAGTGTTCTTTAATTGACATATTTATGGTTTCATTATTTAACAACCAGAAAGTGCATTCACTTTGTTTTCATTCCAAATCTACGAAAGGAAGAAACAAAATATAAATATGGTAATAATATTTATCAATTAAGGGTCTGGTTTACTAAAGGGTGTTCACTTTTTAAAGGTTGCATTAACCTACGTTAACACATGTGTTAAAGCTGCGGTTAAAGCAATATCCTGCATGTGTGTTTTTTTTTAATAAATCAGTTCTGTAGTAAGAAAAAATACTTTTAGCATTTTCTGTTTTAAAAAAACAACTTTGAAAGACCAATTTTCTTGTATTCTATTTTTAAAAGCATGCTTGTTGCTATAGCAACCATTTACATTCCCCATATTTAAAGATGTCGCCAAACTTTGTCGATCAATAGACAGATAACGAATTGACTTGCAGCTATGTACTTCTTTAGGTAAGTAGAGATTGACCACATGAAATTATTGAAGTAAAAAAAAAACCTACAAAAAAAACAAAAAAACAGAAGCTTGAACTGCAGCTTTAAGTGGCACAACATTCACTGATGAAAATAATGCAATGTTTATCGTTTTGGTGTTTTTTTTTTTTGCTCACAGTATGCAAAAGTGGATGAAACTTAGATAATTAGGGCCAACATCATATTACTTATTCTGGTGGGTTCTAATCCTGTTGGGCCTGACACCAGCACCTCATAAACTACCTTATTTCATTGCTTACCCTTATGATTTGCTTTGTCTGTTTCAAATAAAAAAGCATATTAAAAACCATTCTGGGGATAGATGAACCATTCTAAAACATGGTTACACAGAGGTTATCCACTGTTTCCTTGCTAACACTCTAAGCCCATCAACATGTTTCATATCTCAAATTTCAATGTGTAAAGTGTATTTAAGGGAAAGGTGATAAGGTCATATGTCTTTGCATAACTGAACATTCTAGTTAATGTTACAATCCAGATTAGCAAGACTCGATAAATGCGGTCGCCCGATCACCAGGGGCGACCTGATTGTGGCCGCTGTCCACTGATTATCTGTGGTGGTGTCCCCCAGTGTCTCCCGGTCTTCTTCGTCTTGATCTTTAAAATCATGTTTTTCAACTGCAGCACTATTCAAAATGGCGTGTGGCGTCAAATGACGCTGCATTGCCATGGTAACGAGACGCTGTGTGACGTCACTGTGTCCCGTTGCCATGGCAATGCAACGTCATATGACGCCGCGCGGCCATTTTGAATAGTGCTGCAGGAGAAAGACATAATTTTAAAGGTGACAAGACAGCAAAAGGCCAGGAGATGCTGTCAGGAACCCACAACCGGACCCCGACGCAGGTAAGTGTAGTGGGGGTGGCGGGGGTGGCGGGCTAGTGACTTTTTTTGGGGGGGTGAGTGACTTTTTTTGGGGGGGGTGAGTGACTTTTTGGGGTGGGCGATTGAGTTTTGCCCAGTTTGTCGGGCCCTGCAGATTAGTAATCAAAAATCTGATTTATGCTGGGACAAATCTGATTTATGAGGGACAGAAACTCCTGTATAGAATGAAACAGCTAAATTGCTCCACTAAATCCTGTGTCCAAACCAGTTGACTGCACTGTGTCTAATCCATCAGTATGCTTTAAAGTGGTAATATTTGGTCATGGCGAAAAATGCATTCATGTAACACTCTTTACTTCAGGCAATTTCACGCTAAGTATTATTTTTAAGTTCTCGGGTAGAGGCTTCTATTTCTCTTTCACAATAATTCTTTGTGTATTATCAACTTTCTATTATTTCTCTTGCCAGCTGTATGTCAATAGCAGTCACTATAGAATCAACCACAAATCATATGTTGAAAAACAAACATGCTGCGTGAAATGCGATCCAATTAGGGTCTGACAATTGAGAAATAACATGTTATTGAGAAGGATTATAGCAATTCTAGAAAGAGATGACGCAGAGGTGGAGGGTGCCGTTTCACTTAATATATATTGCAGTGGAAATAATTATTTGAAAATAATCTGCAATTATGTGAAAACACTTCCACATAACACCTTCTTTGCCATTTTAAAACCTTCATTTTTTAATAATTCAAGCCCAAAAGCCTAACATCTAAACTCTAAAAAAAAATGAATATCAAATATCATCCATATTTCTTATTTTGGGACTAATTGCGAAAAGTTTACAGCAGGATTCCAAAGATACAGTGATCAAGGTTAAAGGAGTTGATTATGGTAGTTCATAGTTATTTGACATCACTAGAATGGTTTTCACAATTATTTACAGTACAGTATGTTATCAAATATAAACAAAAAATAACTTATCTTTATAATCTTTTATTGGACTATGGGAACTATTCACTAAACTCTAATATTGTCAAAGTAAAATCGGGTGACAACAGCAAGCAATTTAAACAATATTTGTAATATGTAATAATGTACTTTTCATCCAATTTGATGTAATAATATTTGGAAACTGACAGAAATCAAACCTCTTGTCTACCCCTTGCATGCTATAAAATCTGGTAACACATGTTTCGGAAATTATTTTGTGTTTTGGCTTTGGTTCTGAAAGTTTTTTGTGTTCTGGTTTTGGACGTAATTTTAGTTACCAATATTTTTCATGTTTTGGTTTCAGTGTAGGTTTTGCCAAATCTTTATTTCTTTAGTTTTGTTGTTGTCTTTTGAGTTTGACTAAATATGGGGGGAAATTTGTGATATGCAGGAAAACGCTAAAACAGCATAATCAAGCAATGCTTAAAATAAATTTAAGATGCAAAAAACGATTAGGAAACTAAAATTATATAGCTGACATTCTTTAAATAAATTAAAAAAGATATAGCAGTAAGTACCTAGAGATGGAAACTTGCCCCGATGTTCTGCTTTTGGTTCTAAACTATATTTTGGTTATGGATCTTAAAATAGGGTTTTTTGGATTTTCTTTTGTATTTTGTTTTGGAATGCAAGGTTCTTTTAGGATTAAAAAAATGACACCAAATAATTCGCGATTTTACACATGTGCGCACACATATATTTTATTATACAACATTGGTTAATATACAGTACCTTTATAACATTACTCAGTTTGAGGGAAACCATAAAATAATACAAATATGTAATCAGTTTCAAATCTGCAGTAACAACGTTTTCAGATTTTTTTAAATTGAGATAAATGTCCATTCATTTTATCAAAAGCAGTTTTTCTCCTTCGAATGTGAGCTCAGTATTAAAGTTGTATTGACATTTCCACTTCCGTGTAGGAAAGTAGATTTTAATTCTTTAATCCAATGGAATTGCTGCTGTTCAGACAGCCCTGAAACTCCAGCTTTATATTCAACAAGCTTAAATATTTGTGCTCGGAGATACTTGTGGAACAAAGATTACTTAACTTCTTCACTGATGTAGGGAGTTGTAACAAGTTATGAATGAGCACACTGAACCTAGTTTTTAGCTCAAAGTCAGCCATGCATATTATGAACACTCCACTGTTTAATAACAAACCTTCCTTATTGGCAGAAAACGTTGTCACTTTTATGGGGGAAGTTCTAATAGGCAGAAAGTAAACATATTTTTAAACAATGTAATGGGATTCTGTGGCAATATTAATGCCCATATTTACCAGGTGGGGCTAAGTCATAAGACACTATATGAAAAGTCATGTATATCCACATGAATGGGGTGTTTTTCGGTGCTGGATGGTGTCTCGTGGCATGGTAAATATGACTTATAGGGGCCTATTCTATCATTTTGATAACTAACTCATTGAGGATTTTGAGCACTTCCCTTCTGCCAAAATCATCAGGGAAGTGCATCTCCCGAGCAGTCTCGCTCCCGCTCAGACACACAAAGCCGGAGTGCAAAAAGAGCTCCACATTGCATTTTTTATGATATCACCCTATTCTAGTAGCTCCGATGGGATCATAGAGACTCTTAACAAGCAAGCAACTCGCAAATTTCACAATGGTGTAAGGACCACTACACATGTTCAATTTGCGGGTAGGGGGGGGGATCCTTTTTCCTTGGTAAAAGTTTGATGGAAGGTTCTAACAGCCCAGTGCAAGGCTGTATGCATGACACCTGCTCAAGCTGCAATTTAAAATCCCCCATAACATACGCTCAAGTAGTGCAGGAATAAATAGACAAGGAGGTAAAATTGGGACACATGGCCCGGCACTTTCCAAAACCCACCCATGCATAATCTCATCATCTCCCCACTATGGGTAGTCTCAAAGAAAGCACCAGGAAAATTCAGGCTAATTCAGCACCTATCAAGTCCAAGGGGTAACAATTCGATTGACCATCAAGCGTGCCATGTCCAGTACCAATCATTTTCATAGAGCCTTTGACATAATCAGGATATATGGCAAAGGGGATGTCCAGCTAGAAAGCTGTAGAAAAAGGTGCATACTGTAATTCTGTCGGACAAAAAAACAAGGGCTAGACTGTGGTGCTGGCTAAAAAAATCTATGTATTGGCCCATCCAGGTTGTGCATGGCAGACACAGCAACGTCTCTGTGGGAAGCATGCTCAAGGATTCTGGAACATTTGGGTCATGTAAGTAAATATTTCTTACACGTGGATCTATGAACAGTGATTATTTCTCCATATGAAAGTTTGCTAATACCACTCTATAAGCGTAGTTCAGATGTTTTGTTGGCTAGTGAAGATGTGGATGTTTTGGGGCTTATAGATCTTGTCTCTTGTAACAGGGACATATCCCTGTTTAAATAAAGCAGCCTCAGAGATCTAAGAATCCAGCAGAGAGATAGCTAATTGCAGCCACTCAATTAACTAGTCTCCATCTGAACTAATGAGAACTCTGTAAAAAAGCATTATGTGAGACACAGGAGAGAGATTCCTTAGCTCACATTTGGGGTGTAGGAGGACAGACCAGAGATGTCCTTAGCCCACAACTGGGCTGACCTGAGGAAAAGCTGATGTCTTGATGCACACAGCCATAGCACACAAGGATGCTGATCCAGGAGAGCAGAGAGGCCTTCCCCTAAAGCAAAAACAACAGAAACAGATGAGAGACTTTCTTGTTGGACTGTTGTGTGTGAATATATATATATATATATATATATATATATATATATATATATATATACATGTAGAGGTATCAGTACCGTGTTAGCCGAGCTTCAATAATCAAAAAATAAATAGATGATACCGTTCTGTGGCTAACGAAATGCTTTTATTTGTGCGAGCTTTCGAGATACACTGATCTCTTCTTCCGGCGATGTTACAATGAATGAAGCAAAAGGTAAACTTAAAAACAGTGTCTCTTGGAATGTTATCTGTGCTGTTCCTTCCCCCGGTGTGGATGTGTTTTATGGCTAGAGGTGTCAAAAGGTTACTGAAAGCAAGTGAAGAAAGAGTGTGTATGTGTATCAGTGTGAATAAAAATGAATGGAGAGCCCACAGTATATACAGTGCTTTACACAAGGTGTGTGTGGAGTGGGAGTGGATATAAATAGTGTGGGTGGGTGTGGAAATGTGAGAGTTTGTAGCACAACTAAAAGTGTGTGTGGATACTTAGTGGTCCCTATTGGTGTATAGGGATGGAAAAACAAGGAGTATTAGTATGTGTGAGAGACAGCTGTGTGTGCATACATATAGCACAGTATGTACAGACATGGCCTTTAGCGCTCATGGGACGAGAGTTCACTACTGTCAGTAATGACTCATAAAATTTCGATCTCTGTTTAGGCCACTGCTAAGTGTCCCGAACAGTTGCATAAATTTGTATTCATGCAACCGTCTCTCTTTCGGGGTTTTAAGATTACCTTTGAGTATGGCAACCCTCAGATCGTTCATCTTATGGCCAGAGTCAGAGAAATGTTCGCCAACAGGACTGTCTCTTGTACAACCCATCCTCCAGGAAGATACAAGACTGCAACAGGTCTTCCCTGAAGCACCATATTATCATACAGACAACCCCATAATCTCAAGTATATTATGGTGAGGAGTAAAGTATTCAGCAGTACAAATGAATGCGGGACAAAACCATGCCAGGACCCAAGATGCAAAACCTGCGCAAAGCTCTACACAGCGGACACAGTACAAATACCACACAGGAATCGGGAATACAAAATCAGAGGAAGGTTCACCTGTTCTTCCAGCAATGTCGTGTACCTCATCATGTGCATGAAATACCCAGGGAGCTGCTACTACATAGGTGACATTGGGTGGGGGAGTGGGGGAAGTGGATGGACTGGGCGCTTCCTAAACAGTATATTAATCAGTGTGATAAGTGACACACCTTAAGTACACACAATAAACCTTACACCATAAAGTGATATAAAATGAAATACAGTGTACAACTGCAGCTCAACTTCCTCTGGTGGGACCGTTCCAAATCCCAGGATGTGGAGTATTCTTTTCTTGGGGTTGAGGAGGAGCGCAGGATGAGCTCGTGATATGCAAAAAAATATAAATATATATAGTGCAGATGGTAATTCACTGCTACAAAAATTATAAAAAACGTAAGAAATGAACTCACAAAAATCGTGTTAAATCACTGCATGTCAGAGATCCTTCTCTCTCTGACTGGAGCCCTTTGTGTAACTGGAGTCTGTATACAGTACCTCTCAATGAAGTGGATGATATGCAAATAAAGAAAACCACAAATAGTGCATATAGTATGAACTATACATATGTATTAAACACAGATATAAAGGAAATTCACATTTTCCATAATTAAGATGGGTAGTGGAGAGAACCGCCGATAGAAGGTTGGTGAAAAGTAAGCTGCTGCTCGGTGCTTCACTTTCCCCTCACAGTGTAGTTCCGTATCAGTCAGTGCCGTCGCGTCACTTCCGGTTTCGCGTCACGGGTGAGGGCGGGAGGCCAGAATGGGAGCAATCTCAGCAGTAGTTTGCCAGTCCTTCCAGGCGCAGGATCTCTCCAAACTCTAACTCTACGCGTTTCGCAACAGCTTTGTCAGGAATTCTCTTGAATCCCCTAGCAGCTGACGCGTCACAGCGTGTAGTGAGCTGTGCAGCCAGGGGGGACCGGGACCGGCTCGGGAGGATTCCCCTGCTGGTGGGGAATGCTCATGTGGCCGCCCGCGCCGCCGGGCACAGCGGGTCCCAGCCCTAAGGCTGACATGATGCAGAATGAAGCGATAGGGCATGGAAATGCACTAGAATACTACTGACGAAGCTGTTGCGAAACGCGTAGAGTTAAAGTTTGGAGAGATCCTGCGCCTGGAAGGACTGGCAAACTACTGCTGAGATTGCTCCCATTCTGGCCTCCCGCCATCACCCGTGACGCGAAACCGGAAGTGACGCGACGGCACTGACTGATACGGAACTACACTGTGAGGGGAAAGTGAAGCACCGAGCAGCAGCTTACTTTTCACCAACCTTCTATCGGCGGTTCTCTCCACTACCCATCTTAATTATGGAAAATGTGAATTTCCTTTATATCTGTGTTTAATACATATGTATAGTTCATACTATTTGCACTATTTGTGGTTTTCTTTATTTGCATATCATCCACTTCATTGAGAGGTATACAGACTCCAGTTACACAAAGGGCTCCAGTCAGAGAGAGAAGGATCTCTGACATGCAGTGATTTAACACGATTTTTGTGAGTTCATTTCTTACGTTTTTTATAATTTTTGTAGCAGTGAATTACCATCTGCACTATATATATTTATATTTTTTTGCATATCACGAGCTCATCCTGCGCTCCTCCTCAACCCCAAGAAAAGAATACTACATAGGTGAGACAGGGCAGGGGCTAAACAAGAGAATGAACCTGCACCGCCACAGCATCACACGCGGTACAAGAGACAGTCCTGTTGGCGAACATTTCTCTGACTCTGGCATAAGATGAACGATCTGAGGATTGCCATACTCAAAGGTAATCTTAAAACCCCGAAAGAGAGACGGTTGCATGAATACAAATTTATGCAACTGTTCGGGACACTTAGCAGTGGCCTAAACAGAGATCGAAAATTTTATGAGTCATTACTGACAGTAGTGAACTCTCGTCCCATGAGCGCTAAAGGCCATGTCTGTACATACTGTGCTATATGTATGCACACACAGCTGTCTCTCACACATACTAATATTCCTTGTTTTTCCATTCCTATACACCAATAGGGACCACTAAGTATCCACACACACTTTTAGTTGTGCTACAAACTCTCACATTTCCACACCCACCCACACCATTTATATCCACTCCCACTCCACACACACCTTGTGTAAAGCACTGTATATACTGTGGGCTCTCCATTCATTTTTATTCACACTGATACTCATACACACTCTTTCTTCACTTGCTTTCAGTAACCTTTTGACACCTCTAGCCATATAACACATCCACACCGGGGGGAAGGAACAGCACAGATAACATTCCAAGAGACACTGTTTTTAAGTATACCTTTTGCTTCATTCATTGTAACATCGCCGGAAGAAGAGATCAGTGTATCTCGAAAGCTCGCACAAATAAAAGCATTTCGTTAGCCACAGAACGGTATCATCTATTTATTTTTTGATTATATATATATATATATATATATATATATATATATATATATATATATATATATATATATATATATATATGTGATAAAAAATCACTGGCACTCCAATAGAAATTCAATAATGAATAGGTGCATGTCCCATATAAATAATAAAAGTATACATTACCGCATAGCAGCAAAAAGGGAGACAGCACTCAGGTGAATGAAAATAAATGTATTAAATACAGCACATAACTCCAACGTTTCGATCCCACAGGGGGATCTTCCTCAGGGTGGTGCAACAGACACAGGACAGTGAGTAACTTATATACCCCAACACCCAAGTGACATAAACATCTCCACATCATCAGAAAGCATCATCATCGGGCAACAAAACAGCTGTGCATAATACAATTTAATTAGATCATGCTCTAACTCCATGTCTGTACTCCTATTGGGACTGGGATCACAGCGGGTTCCATCTGTCATAGGATTCTACTGATATACGCATGCCAGTATCTGTTATTCTTAGGTGCTGTTTAGAAGTAAATTCATCACTGCTACAGCACATACACATTTGCAGTGGTGTATCTGTACACGTGCAGTACACATGACAACCACTGGTGTCTGCTGCCTTTAAAGAGTTGAGCACACATGTTGTTGCCTTGAAAACCAGGCCTGCTGATGCAGCATCAGTTTGTTTACATGCAATGACACTGACAGCTTGGGTTTGATCATGTGACTTGGATTCCCCAATAGGAGTACAGACATGGAGTTAGAGCATGATCTAATTAAATTGTATTATGCACAGCTGTTTTGTCGCCCGATGATGATGCTTTCTGATGATGTGGAGATGTTTATGTCACTTGGGTGTTGGGGTATATAAGTTACTCACTGTCCTGTGTCTGTTGCACCACCCTGAGGAAGATCCCCCTGTGGGATCGAAACGTTGGAGTTATGTGCTGTATTTAATACATTTATTTTCATTCACCTGAGTGCTGTCTCCCTTTTTGCTGCTATGCGGTAATGTATACTTTTATATATATATATATATATATATATATATATATATATATATATATATATATATATATATATGTAACGGTTTTTCTGGACCCACCCAATCTCAAATTGGCCCCTGTGGTCTAACTGGTCCCCATTACATGCATGTATGTTGTGGTGCACCTGCTGGCTTACAGGACTCCTGAGTCTCCCCCTGGGTTGGTATGGGGATATCAGCAAGACAGGCATCTGAGGTAGTGTGCTTAGAGTCCTACTCACATCTGATGCAGCGCCTCCACCTCATCAGGATCTCTGCATCTGCAGGGGGATGTATCTGATGAGGAACTCCTTCTTTGTGCCTTCCTCTGCTGAGTAACTCCACACTCACACATGAGGGTTTTGGTGAATAAGGGCATCTTTATTGTCATCATAGGCAGAATGCCCCTCACAGCGGTCGTACTCAGCCGCTCATCTCTTTGCTGCACATCCCTTCAGAAAGTTCTTCCCTCCCAATGGAGTTGGGTCACCTCTCCCCTCAGGGAGATCACCACCTGTGTCAGGTCCCTGATCACAGTGCAGATACTATTGACTATATCTGACAGCCTTAACTGCTGCAGACCTCCAGAACTGGACCTTCACAGATCCCTTGAACTTGAACTCCATCCACTACAAAGCACGCTTGATTAACCAACTTGAACTACTAACTTTTGTGAGTGCTGTGTCTTATATACTGTAGACTCAGAAAACAGCCACACCTCTTATGTCACTAATAGTGAACACAGAGCATGTTACCACTCCCCTTGTATACATATGACACTTCACCCGGGTGTGAGGGCAAACCTCCATGATTGATGCTGGCAATCCTGCACACTTACCAGGTTTTATTGCCAGGATGAGAGAGAACTGTATACCATTTTTATACATGGCTACATATATATATATATATATACATACATACATACATACATACGTACGTACGTACGTACGTACATACATACATATATAACTTTTTATATTTAACTTTGGGTCCTTCAATGTTTGTATATGTGTGTGTGAGACATGATTATATGTGTCCATGCGCATGTACACGCACATACATATGTAAAGTTTTTTTATTATTGTGTGTTGCAATTATTATTATTATTATTTTTATCTTTATCTATTTATATGCAGTATGATTTTAATTATTATATTTTATCTGTGGTTTATATACCTACTATTATATTGTATTTTGTAATGCATTGTTTTGTATACTTTGGGACGGTTACGGGCGTTCCTATTGGCTAATCTCCAGTGTCTTAGCCTTCTTGTATAGGCACTGGCGATTGGCCTCTGGTTGCTCCTTTGACCACTCCCCTCTCTGTGGGTGTGCCTATAAAGACCGAGTCCTCCACCATGTTAGTATTCCCTTTGAAAAGTCACTGTAGTGACGAAACGCGTCAGGGTACGTCACCGCGACATTACGTCATCACGCAAGTGCGCACTTTACGGTGCATGGAGCTGATCTGAGGCTGACAACTTGGAAATCGCACTACAAGCAGAGACACGGCGTTCTAATCCATCTAGAGCTGCTGGAAGTGAACCGGATGGGATATCGATCCATTGGTGTGATCCAGGACGATGTTGCCCTGTTGGTGGTGATTATATCACAAACTGCTTAATTTTCTTTTACTTTTGTGAGTGTCCTTAATCCCCCTGTCCTCTTTTTAATATTAAATGTACTTTTTTACACTATGGGACGTGCGCTCTCTGTTCTTCTGTTTCTATAGATTTCTGCTGGAATTGGTTATTCCTTCTGAGAGCAGCCGTGGATCCCTGGCTATCATCTTGTTCTTAATTTGAATTTTTCTGGACTTGCACTACATTTCTTTCTACATTTTTGTTTTTCTTTTTCTTGTTTGTTATGTATGTTATCACTATTGTTGGCACGGAATATATTTTTTAGATGAATATTTTTTTTTTATATATATATTTTTTTAATTTTTAGTTTAATATTGTTTCACATTTTATATTACTCTGTTTCACAAGTGGCGCTACTGCATTTTCTCTTTGTATATACTCTATAACCACTCAGTAGCAGCCTTTTAAGTTGACACAGGTACTTATTAATCAATCACAACACTAATTAAAATGATGCAAACAGCTAAGGAAAGACAGAATAGGAGAAATGGGTTGATCTCCTCCCCTCCAGTCTTTGATAATGATATACCTGTTGATACAGGTTTAGATATTAAGGAACAATTTTTCAAACTGGAGAAATTAATGAAGGATGAGATGCGCCATTGGTGGATGCCTACTCACTTCAAGATTATATAGATAGAAAAATCATCCCACGGGGTCTAAGGATCAGTAAGAGTCCAACATTTGAGACAGATACAGAGTTCACCAATAGCTGGAATAATACTCTGGATACTTGTTCCTTTTTATTGATGAAGCTTCTGGTCCAATTTAGAGATACTAAAGTTAAAGAATTAGAAACCGAGATAGACTCTATTCAGACATTAATGTCACCATACTCAGAAGGAAAAGAGTTCAGAGATTTGGATGATTTAACCATTAAACGAGTTAAAACTTTTGAACAGGAGGTTGTGGCTAGGAAAGAGAATAAATTTAGCCGCGATAAAGAAGATTATGCCACAGATAAAGTTAGGGTTTGGCAGAAGACGCACAGTTTTAATAGAAAGGGTAAATTTCATTCTCATCCACAGGTGCGAGGTAGTGACAAGTACCAAGCAAAATCTGGGGAATCCGGTGGGTCTGGTCCTGGCAGCCTGATGCATCGCCCGGTCCAACAAACCTTAAATACAGGTTTAGGTATTGCACGGACCCCAGAGAACAGATTCACTGTGCTAGAGGTTTAGACGCTTCCTGAGGATAGAGAGGGGGAAATTGTCCCGAGTGACATCAATGGGAGTGCTAGACCCAAGGCACATAGAGATCAACAGATATCTTTACATTTTTTAGACTTGACTCCACGACAGGAGAAGCCATTGAGAGAAAAAGAGAAGGAGAAACATTATCCCCTATGGCGGGGAGCCTCAAACAATTCAGTCCATCTAGGAAAAAGAGGGGCAGAGGAGTTAGAGGGGGCAGAGTCATCCAGAGAAAAAAGGAGGTCAGAAGAGAGTTAACCCTTCCAAAGAGTAGTGGAATATTTAATCTGTCTACTTTTCAGTTATCTATGTACCAATCACTACTTCTGCAGAAGGGATTCTCTTTTGCACCCAATACAGGTCCCAGTGCTTTCCAATTATTTGTGGACCTTAATAGCTTTGTTAGGAAGATCACTCTAAAATGTTATTTTAATATTCAGGAGAAAAATAAAGTACAAGCGAGGTCCACATTTACTACTAGTACACAGGAAGAAATCTGTACAGAGGCTCTTGTGGACTTGCTGACGGAGTCGGAGGTATTGCCGGGATCATTTAACCATGCTATTGACAATTTTGATTTCACCATTCATTCTACATATTTGTCAGATATAGGTCAGGAGGGGGAATTATCGGTCACGCTTTCCCCTTTCAGACCAAAATCGCTTTTCTTCCCTTATCAATCAAAGGGAGGATTTATTGATGCATTTTACAACTTGGTATTAAGAGATTTTGAGTCACTGTGTACTAAACCTTATAGATTTAATTCTAATTTGTCCAAAGGTGAACTGGATGCACTCAATGATCTTAAGAACAATAGGGACATCATTATTAGACAAGCCGACAAAGGTGGGGGCATAGTAATCCATGATAGATCGGCTTATCTGAGAGAGGCCTTTCGACTCCTGGGAGACTCTGCCTCCGATTCCTCTTTATCGGCTGATCCCACTACATTATTTCTTTCTGAATTGAAATCACATTTGACACAGGCTTTGGATAATGGTGTATTAACAAAATTAGAATTTAAATTTTTGTATTCTGATCACCCACGCACCCCCATTTTTTATCATTTACCCAAGGTCCACAAGTCTCTTGTTGATCCCCCTGGAAGACCCATTGTTTCGGTGGTGGAGTCGATGATGTCCGGCCTATCCCAGTATATGGATTACTATCTCCAACCCTTTGTAGCCAAGCTCAGGTCACATATTAGGGATACGATGCATGTCATCGACTCCATCTCTGAGATCAAATGGAAGCCTGAATACCTCTGGGCCACATGTGACGTGTCCTCTCTTTACACGTGCATAGATCATTCCAGGGGGATCAGGGCAATTGACTTCTGGCTCAACACGTACCCTTCCATTCCTACTTCACATAAGAAATTTTTATTGAATAATATCACTTTTATTTTGACGCACAATTATTTTTCGTTTGAGGATTTATTTTATTTGCAAATCTGTGGAACGGCCATGGGTACAAGGTTTGCCCTCAGCTATGCCAATCTCTTCATGGGATATTGGGAAGAAAAATCTATTTGGCAGAATGCCAGGCTGGGGGCTGGCCTCATATACTATGGTCGTTTCATTGAAGATATCATTATCATTTGGGAGGGTGATGTCACAGTTCTGTCTGATGTCCTGAGTTCTTTTGATCAGAATGAAATGGGCTTGAAGTTTACATTTGAAATTAGTTCTATCTCTGTGGTGTTTCTGGATCTAGTTTTGACCTCGGATCTAGAAGGCAATATTATCACTACCACTCACTTCAAGTCCGTTTCTGTTAACAATTATGTTAATTCATCCAGTAATCACCATGCACAGTGGCTCAAAAACATTCCTTTGGGGCAGTTTTATCGTTTGAAAAGGAACTGCACCAAAGAGAGCAATTTTCTTATTCAATCCAAAGACCTTAGCAATAAATTTGCAGTGAAAGGTTATGATCCCGGTCTTATTAATGACTCCTTCAGCAAGGCACAGGCCTCTGATAGATCCACATTACTCAAGAAATCCAAAAACTCCACAAAGGTACATGTAGGTTATGGTGAACCTGGGAGTAGATCGGGTAATACCGATGGAAATCCTAGGTTCATCACCACTTTTAATCAATCATTTAGATCCATCAAAAGTATATTAAATACCCACTGGAGCATCTTGAAATGCGACCCTCATTTGGGAAATATTCTTCCTGATAGACCACCAATTATATAAAGGAAGGCCAAAAACATTAAAACCATTCTAGCTCCGAGTAAATTAAGATTGGTTGATGCAGCTGCCAATGCCCCACCTGTGGGCCAGTTTGGCAACCACAGGTGCGGTAGAGGCCGCTGCATCACATGTAAACATCTGACTTCCACATCAGAGTTTGTCTCCCTTCGAAACGGTGGCAAATATGAGGTTAGGGGCAGTATTAATTGCTTTAGCACTTATATTGTCTACCTTTTACAATGTGGTTGCGGCCAGCAATATGTGGGTCGCACCACTCGATCCCTCAGTACTCGCTTCCTCGAGCATAGGAGGAATTTGATACATGGTGTCAGTACCCATAATCTTTCACGACACTTTATATGTTGTCATAATAGGAATCCAGATTCCTTATTAGTTATGGGTATTGAGCACATTCCTGCCCCTACTCGAGAGGGGGATAGATACAAAATGTTGTGTCGTAGGGAGACATATTGGATCCACCAGTTGGGTACTTTAACCCCTGGTGGACTCATTGAATGTTTGGACACCAGTACTTTGGTGTAATCCCTAGCTCTGGTTTCATTGACTCTGCGCCCCCCTCCATCTGTTACATTTAGTTAGCCTTTTTCCCCCCCGCCTCATTCCTTCCCCCCTTTCTTTCTCCCTTTCTCCCCCCCCCCCCCATTTTCCTCCCCCCTCTCCCATACCCCCACCCTCCTTGTCTAATCCAATTTTCTAACCTCCCCTCCCCCCTTCCCCATCTTTCCCTCTTCTCCACTTTCCTCCTGTTCCAATTGCCTTTCCCTATTCCCCCTTCTCATACTCCAAGTCTAATATTAATATATTAATATATTAATATACACAATAAGGTTCTTTTATATAGTTCTAGCCTTGAAGTCTACACCAATGACCAAGTCAATAACACTGAATTCATGTGGGTAAAAAACACCCCCTTATTCTTTTTTTGGGGTATAAGATTTTGTATTATTGTTATATTGGAATAAGCATTTTATATGTTTCCTCATGTGGTTTTATTGAGTTGATCATTTCTCCTTTATATACATGACTACACATGTATATATTCCACTATATATTAAATGGAATTTATCTGTACTCTTATGTTTATGGAATGATGGGTGACCTGGGTTATGTGTATTTGTATATGCATATGGACATGTTTTTATTATTATTTATTTTATTATTTTCTGATTATAGATATTATTTAACTTTGGGTCCTTCATTGTTTGTGTATGTGTGTGCGTGTGAGACATGATTATTTGTGTCCACGCCCATGTACACGCACATACATATGTAAAGTTTTTTTATTATTGTGTGTTGCAATTATTATTATTATTATTTTTATCTTTATCTATAAATTAGTCTGTTTATATGCAGTATGATTTTAATTATTATATTTTATCTGTGGTTTATATGCCTACTATTATATTGTATTTTGTAATGCATTGTTTTGTATACATTGGGACGGTTACGGGCGTTCCTATTGGCTAATCTCCAGCGTTTTAGCCTTGTTGTATAGGCACTGGCGATTGGCCTCTGGTTGCTCCTTTGACCACTCGCCTCTCTGTGGGTGTGCCTATAAAGACTGAGTCCTCCACCATGTTAGTATTCCCTTTGAAAAAGTCACTGTAGTGACGAAACGCGCCAGGGTAAGTCAACGCGACACTACGTCATCACGCAAGTGCGCACTTTACGGCCGGAGAGCGCATGGAGCTGATCTGAGGCTGACAACTTGGAAATCGCACTACAAGCAGAGACACGGCGTTCTAATCCATCTAGAGCTGCTGGAAGTGAACCGGATTGGATATCGATCCATTGGTGTGATCCAGGACGATGTTGCCCTGTTGGTGGTGATTATAATACAAACTGCTTAATATTCTTTTACTTTTGTGAGTGTTCTTAATCCCCCTGTCCTCTTTTTAATATTAAATGTACTTTTTTACACTATGGGACGTGCGCTCTCTGTTCTTCTGTATGTATATATATATATATATATATATATATATATATATATATATATATATATAAATATATATATATAGTCAATGAAAACATAGTTTGCACTCACGGTTTCTCAAATGAATGCAGATGCTCATCCCATATAGAAACATGTACAGGGTAACCAGGGAAATCCAGGTAACAAAGAGACAGCACACCGCAATAATGAAGTAAATAAAGTGTATTAACAACACAGGGCAGCCAACGTTTCGGTCCTCAGAGTGGGACCTTCCTCAGGGACCAAAACGTTGGCTGCCCTGTGTTGTTAATACACTTTATTTACTTCATTATTGCGGTGTGCTGTCTCTTTGTTACCTGGATTTCCCTGGTTACCCTGTATGTATATATATATATATGCATACATGCATACATGCATACATACATACATGCATACATGCATACATACATACATACATACATGCATACATATATATATATATATATATATATATATATATATATATATATATATAATCAAAAAATAAATAGATGATACCGTTCTGTGGCTAACGAAATGCTTTTATTTGTGCGAGCTTTCGAGATACGCTGATCTCTTCTTCCGGCGATGTTACAATGAATGAAGCAAGCAAAAGCTATACTATAAACAGTGTCTATTGGAATGTTATCTGTGCTGGTCCTTCCCCCGGTGTGGATGTGTTTTATGGCTGGAGGTGTCAAAAGGTTCCTGAAAGCAAGTGATGAAAGAGTGTGTATGTGTATCAGTGTGAATAAAAATGAATGGAGAGCCCACAGTATATACAGTGCTTTACACAAGGTGTGTGTGGAGTGGGAGTGGATATAAATGGTGTGGGTGGGTGTGGAAATGTGACAGTTAGTAGCACAACTAAAAGTGTGTGTGGATACTTAGTGGTCCCTATTGGTGTATAGGGATGGAAAAACAAGGAGTATTAGTATGTGTGAGAGACAGCTGTGTGTGCATACATATAGCACAGTATGTACAGACATGGCCTATAGCGCTCATGGGAAGAGAGTTCACTTGTGTCAGTAATGACTCATAAAATTTCGATCTCTGTTTAGGCCACTGCTAAGTGTCCCGAACAGTTGCATAAATTTGTTTTCATGCAACCGTCTCTCTTTCGGTGTTTTAAGATTACCTTTGAGTATGGCAACCCTCAGATCATTCATCTTATGGCCAGAGTCAGAGAAATGTTCGCCAACAGGACTGTCTCTTGTTCCGCGTGTGATGCTGTGGCGGTGCAGGTTCATTCTCTTGTTTAGCCCCTGCCCTGTCTCACCTATGTAGTAGCAGCCCCCTGGGCATTTCATGCACATGATGAGGTACACGACATTGCTGGAGGAACAGCTGAACCTTCCTCTGATTTTGTATTCCCGATTCCTGTGTGGTATTTGTATTTTGTCCGCTGTGTAGAGCATTGCGCAGGTTTTGCATCTTGGGTCCTGGCATGGTTTTGTCCTGCATTCAGTTGTACTACTGAATACTTTACTCCTCACCATAATATTCTTGAGATTATGGGGTTGTCTGTATGATAATAAGGGTGCTTCAGGGAAGACCTGTTGCAGTCTTGAATCTTCCTGGAGGATGGGTTGTAGTTTCCTGGCGACCTTGCGTAGGGATCCTAGGTGTGGGTTATATGTGACCACCAAAGGTACACTGTCGCTTGTCTCCTTCTGTTTGTATTCAAGCAGATCACTTCTTGGTATTCTGGTGGCTTTGTGAATTTTCTGGTCTACAATTCTGTGGTTATATCCACGGTTTATAAAGTCTGATCTCAAGGCTTTAATCCGCTGGTCTCTGTCTGCTGTGTCGGAGCATATCCGGTTGTATCGTATGGCTTGACTGTAGATTGTTGCATGTTTGGTGTGTGTCGGGTGGAAGCTGTTGTCCCTCAAATAGCTGGCTCGGTCTGTAGGTTTGTGGTATACAGAAGTCTGTAGTTGGTTGTTCTTTATAGTAATGGTGGTGTCTAGGAAATGTACTTCATCCGGGGAATGGGTGAGTTTGAGGTTGATGGTCGGGTGGAACGTATTGAAGTTGTCATAGAACTGTAGGAGGTCCTGTTCGCCAGAGGTCCAAATCAGGAGGATGTCATCGATGTAGCAAAGGTATGTAAGGGGTTTCAAGTGACAGGTGGAAAGAAAGTAACTTTCCAGTTTTGCGCAGAACAGATTGGCATACTGTGGCGCCATCCGAGTACCCATAGCGGTCCCGGTTGTCTGGAGGTATGTGTCATTTCCAAATGTGAAGTAGTTATGGGTCAGAATAAATTCGATGCATTTAGTCACTGTCTCTGTGAGTGGCTCCTGCGGTCCCAGAAAGTATCTGCAGGCTGAAATCCCATCCTCGTGGGTTATGTTTGTATAAAGTGACTCTACATCCATAGTTGCTAGTAGTGTTTCTGATGGGAGTGGGCCAATGGCATTCAGTTTGTTTAGCAGGTCGGTGGTATCCTGGATATAGCTGGGTGTGTTCCTGACAAGTGGTTTTAGAATGCCCTCCACTCAGCCAGAAATATTCTCGGTAAGTGTGCCAGATCCAGAGATAATAGGGCGCCCAGGGTTACCCTCTTTGTGAATTTTAGGGAGCATGTAGAATGTGCCAGGTTTTGGGTCAGCTGGTATCAGGTCCAGAATTTGTTCTATTGTGCGGATCGGGAGTGTTTTAATGATCCTGTTGAGTTCTCGTGTATTTTTTAGTTGGATCCTCCTGCAGCTGGGTGTAATACTTTGAATCAGAGAGTTGCCTGTGTGCTTCCCGCAGGTAGTCTGTGGTGTTCATTATGTCCACTGCTCCTCCCTTGTCCGCAGGTTTGATTGTTATGTTGTGGTTGGCCTTTAGCGATTCTATGGCTCTCCTCTACTTTGTCCAGGATGGTGGTTTTGGCGCTGTGTCTGAAGCTTTCAATGTACCGGTCCAATGTGGGTCATAATGAACACCACAGACTACCTGCGGGAAGCACACAGGCAACTCTCTGATTCAAAGTATTACACCCAGCTGCAGGAGGATCCAACTAAAAAATACATGTGAGAACTCAACAGGATCATTAAAACACTCCCGATCCGCACAAGAGAACAAATTCTGGACCTGATACCAGCTAACCCAAAACCTGGCACATTCTACATGCTCCCTAAAATTCACAAAGAGGGTAACCCTTGGCGCCCTATTATCTCTGGATCTGGCACACTTACCGAGAATATTTCTGGCTGAGTGGAGGGCATTCTAAAACCACTTGTCAGGAACACACCCAGCTATATCCAGGATACCACCGACCTGCTAAACAAACTGAATGCCATTGGCCCCCTCCCAACAGGAACACTACTAGCAACTATGGATGTAAAGTCACTTTATACAAACATAACCCACGAGGATGGGATTTCAGCCTTCAGATACTTTCTGGGACCGCAGAAGCCACTCACAGAGACAGTGACTAAATGCATCGAATTTATTCTGACCCATAACTACTTCACATTTGGAAATGACACATACCTCCAGACAACCGGGACCGCTATGGGTACTCGGATGGCGCCACAGTATGCCAATCTGTTCTGCGCAAAACTGGAAAGTGACTTTCTTTCCACCTGTTACTTGAAACCCCTTACATACCTTCGCTACATCGATGACATCCTCCTGATTTGGACCTCTGGCGAACAGGACCTCCTACAGTTCTATGACAACTTCAATACGTTCCACCCGACCATCAACCTCAAACTCACCCATTCCCCGGATGACGTACATTTCCTAGACACCACCATTACTATAAAGAACAACCAACTACAGACTTCTGTATACCGCAAACCTACAGATAGAGCCAGCTATTTGAGGGACAACAGCTTCCACCCGACACACACCAAACATGCAACCATCTACAGTCAAGCCATACGATACAACCGGATATGCTCCGACACAGAAGACAGAGACCAGCGGATTAAAGCCTTGAGATTAGACTTTATAAACCGTGGATATAACCACAGAATTGTAGACCAGCAAATTCACAAAGCCACCAGAATACCAAGAAGTGATCTCCTTGTATACTGTACAAACAGAAGGAGACAAGCGACAGGGTACCTTTGGTAGTCACATATAACCCACACCTAGAAGCCCTACGCAAGATCGCCAGGAAACTACAACCCATCCTCCAGGAAGATACAAGACTGCAAAAGGTCTTCCCTGAAGCACCCTTATTATCATACAGACAACCCCATAATCTCAAGAATATTATGGTGAGGAGTAAAGTATTCAGTAGTACAACTGAATGCGGGACAAAACCATGCCAGGACCCAAGATGCAAAACCTGCGCAATGCTCTACACAGCGGACACAATACAAATACCACACAGGAATCGGGAATACAAAATCAGAGGAAGGTTCACCTGTTCCTCCAGCAATGTCATGTACCTCATCATGTGCATGAAATGCCCAGGGGCCTGCTACTACATAGGTGAGACAGGGCAGGGGCTAAACAAGAGAATGAACCTGCACCGCCACAGCATCACACGCGGAACAAGAGACAGTCCTGTTGGCGAACATTTCTCTGATTCTGGCCATAAGATGAACGATCTGAGGGTTGCCATACTCAAAGGTAATCTTAAAACACCGAAAGAGAGACGGTTGCATGAATACAAATTTATGCAACTGTTCGGGACACTTAGCAGTGGCCTAAACAGAGATCGACATTTTATGAGTCATTACTGACACAAGTGAACTCTCTTCCCATGAGCGCTATAGGCCATGTCTGTACATACTGTGCTATATGTATGCACACACAGCTGTCTCTCACACATACTTATACTCCTTGTTTTTCCATCCCTATACACCAATAGGGACCACATAGTATCCACACACACTTTTAGTTGTGCTACTAACTGTCATATTTCCACACCCACCCACACCATTTATATCCACTCCCACTCCACACACACCTTTTGTAAAGCACTGTATATACTGTGGGCTCTCCATTCATTTTTATTCACACTGATACACATACACACTCTTTCATCACTTGCTTTCAGGAACCTTTTGACACCTCCAGCCATAAAACACATCCACACCGGGGGAAGGACCAGCACAGATAACATTCCAATAGACACTGTTTATAGTATAGCTTTTGCTTGCTTCATTCATTGTAACATCGCCGGAAGAAGAGATCAGTGTATCTCGAAAGCTCGCACAAATAAAAGCATTTTGTTAGCCACAGAACGTATCATCTATCTATTTTTTGATTATTGAAGCTCGGCTAACACGGTACTGATACCTCTACATGTGTATATATATATATATATATATATATATATATATATATATATATGTGGTAATCAGCCTAGCTACCCACCCAGTTAGATAGGGCTGGAGTAAAGGTTTAATTATTTCTCCAAAGTGGAGTAGGTTTTTCTTTTTTGTTTTGTGTTTACAGTGTTTAAAGGAACAGGCAATAAAGCCTTATATTAATTTCACCCTAAAACGGTCTCCATTTGCATACCTCTGCACACATCTCTTACATCTCTGTACTCCCAGTTTCCTGTCTGCATTACACTGACAACAGTACACTTTAATTATGAGTTCATATATGCCCTTTTCTATTAGTATACTTTACACTGATTATTATGATACTCTGACCCTACCGCTTATATATATCATATTTCCTCAAGTGTAAGACGCCATCGATTCTAAGACGCACCATCGATTTGGCCCATACAATCGAGGAAAATTACTTTTTCACTTACCATGTTTCAGGAGAGGTCCCATGTCAGCGAAGACTGAAGCTGGCGGCGGTGGCAGGAGAGGTCCCACGTCTGCAGATGGTTGAAGATGGACAGAGGGCTGGAGTGCGGTGGGAGTGCGATGGCAGGACAGGTCCCAAGTCTGCAGGTGAATGAAGATAAGAAGACAATGGGCGGGCATACAGTGGCGACGGTGGCAGGAGATCATAATAGCAGGAGAGCTGAGCAGGAGCAGAGCGGAATAGGGGAATGGCTTGAGAGGTGCATACTGTAACCGGAAGTTAGATACCGGTCAACTTCCAGTGCCACTCTGCTCCTGCTCAGCTCTCCTCCTATTATGATCTCCTGCCGCCACCGCCCGCCCACTGTCTTCTTATCTTCTTTCACCTTTGACTTGGGACACGTCCTGCTGCTGCACACCCGCTCGCTGTCCATCTTCAACCATCTGCAGACATGGGACCTTTCCTGCCGCCGCCTTCGATCTCTCCTGAAATATGGTAAGTAAAATGAGGGGGTTAGTACTGTAGACACTTTTAAAACATTTTTTTTTAATACATCGATTCTAAGACGCGCCCCGATTTCAGACATGTGAAAATCGAAAAAAAGGTGCGTCTTAGAATTGAGGAAATAGGATATATATATATATATATATATATATATATATATTTAAATATATATATATATATTTAAAAAAAACATATTTCTGGGATTCACTTCCTTATTTTCTTTGGCAAATGGCAAAAGTGGCACTGATGGCGAAACTGAACATAGAGTCAGCCTTTCGCACGGGCAGTTTAAGAGTCATGGGTTGCAAATTGGAAGGGTCAAATTATGTGAATATGTGTCTCCCCATGGGATAGCACCATTTTGTGAGCCTATTTCAAGATATTTAGCACATTCATACACTGGTGCATAGAGCAAAAGTCAGGGATAGATATGTAACGCCCCTATGAACACACATAATTATAATGATGGACATGTATTATCAAAATAGGACGGCAACTGTAAAAACAATTACCGTCCCAAAAGAAACACATTTAATGGTGCACTCTAAGGCAGTTAAAACTTAACTTTTAATAATATAAAATTAATATATGTACACACTTGCTTGTGGTATAATATGAAGTGTGTGTTATATAATAAACAATTAAAATTTGTGCACTATGGATTACCAACCAGACTTCATTTAAACCATGGGGGAGACTTTGAAAGCTACCTTATAATAGAACAACTGAATTTGTGTGGTATTGTGAAGTCTAGGACGATACCCTACCCTACGATACCCACAAAAGACCTAACATGAGAGATTCAACAGAATACTACTAAATATGATGGAAACCCTATATACCAGAGGAAATGGAGTCAGCATGTGCTCTGTCACAGGAAATCAGGACAATTACACCAGGGATTAGTACACAAGACAGAACTGCATAGTTTAACAAAAGTGAATTTATTGGAAAAAGATTCCACAAACTTCCAATACATAAGACATACACACAAGCTCACCCAACTGGGGTAACTGGGGTAACTGGGGGAACTGGGGAAACAACCTAAAGTCCTAGGTGCAGGGACCTATGTCCGTAAGCTTACCCCGATATGCGTTCCCAACTTGCGCCGTTGTCGTCGGTAGTATGGGCAACACTGCTTTGCTCTTCGCTAGCTAGCAGTTTTAAATTCCCCGCCATTGCTTTACTCCAAACAGCTCAGGCCGGCGCTACACACACAGACCGCAGCTCCACCAGACGCTCCAGACCCTTACACTGGGTCTCCTCAGTTCCCTTTTGCTGACTTCCCGTCAGCTCTGTTATCACATGCCTCTCCAAAGGTCTAGAATGACTCTCTTGAGGCTGGGGAGGAGTATTTATACCCTTGTCTCAATGAGGGAGATTCCAGCTAATATGGGTAGGAATAATAGTCCTGTTCTCTGCACATGGCCCCAGAACTGATTGATGTGATTCCTGGGGTTGAAAGTGGGCCAGGAAGCCCCAAATGGCATGCCCAAATATGGTAATTTCTATCATTAACATAGTCCACAGGATGAAACAAAAAACACAGCGCACAACGCTAATAGTGAAGTGAGTACTATAAAAAATATATTAAAAGATTTAAGTTCTGCGTACATCAAGCAAGAGATTACAAGCAATCAACGAAGCATGGTGTGGGTTACCGTACGCTGGAACTGAGAATCGCAGATCAGACTCACAGCAGGTCACTTCCTATACAGCAGCAGTGAAATCGTCCACAGACCTCCCTTAGGTCTAGCCACAATCAGGAGTGTCCTTAGTATAGCAGTAGGGATAAGGGGAGCTGGTATACAACCACTGTGGAGTTCAGAGTACTCTCCGTGTTCCTCACTCCACCCAACGCTACGGACACTTCCGATCACGTGACCCGGGCGCTTGGTCACAAAATGAAGAAGTAGCGCTCTGCTACGAAACATGTTGGATGAATGCCAAATAGCTGCATACTAGCTATATCTGTATTTCCTCCTATCTGTGAGTTTGCTATTTGCCACTTGCTCCTATCTACTGCGCACGACCGAATCTACATCTAGTCTCTGAGGAGAAGATCGTGCGAGAGCTGTGTCATCATTGCGTGACCAAGCGCCCGGGTCACGTGATCGGAAGTGTCGGTAGCGTCGGGTGGAGCGAGGAACACGGAGAGTACTCTGAACACCACAGTGGTTGTATACCAGCTGTCCTTATCCCTACTGCTATACTAAGGCCACTCCTGATTGTGGCTATACCTAAGGGAGGTCTGTGGACTTGGGATTATCGGACGGTTTCACTGCTGCTGTATAGGAAGTGACCTGCTGTGAGTCTGATCTGCGATCCTCAGTTCCAGCATGCGGTAACCCACACCATGCTTCGTTGAGTGCTTGTAATCTCTTGCTTGATGTACGCAGAACTTTAATCTTTTAATATAATTTTTCACAGTACTTACTTCACTATTAGCGTTGTGCGCTGTGTTTTTTGTTTCATTTTCTTAGTTCCAGGGGTGGTGAGCCACCCCCCATGATGGCTGCAGACGCTATTTAGTACACCTGTATTTAAGGTTATATTATATATAGTTGCACTATTGTTCACTTGCACTTACATGGGGCTTTTAAGTTTATTAACTATTTCCTCCACTTCACGTGTTATCCAGTTTTAGTTGCGCACTGTTCCCTTTTTCTGTTCATAGTCCACAGGATGTAGGCAGATACAGGACAATGCCCACACAATTCCCCTCCACTGTCATACAATACAGATATAGCCCCAGGGTTTACAGCTTGCTTGCAGAAAATGTCCACTCAGCAGGTGGTTCCTCAACAATGGGCCTTATCCCATAACATATATAGGACTGGCACAATAAACTGTACATACAAAAATAAATACATTATATCGTTGACAGGTAGTGGTAATTGCTTAACCTTTATTTAAGAGCAGCCAAATCTACCCCTACCATCACATGAACCACTAAGTACACGTTTATAATGGTACCCACAATGAAGCCACATGGTATTCCCCGTATTACTTTATGTTCAGGCGTGAAACCAGATTGCGTGTAGATCTGTGCTTTGGCGTATCTCCTGATGGGACATCACCCATGACACATATGCAATATGTACAGAGGCTCAAGGAGCAGGTACGCAAAGCCGATAGACACGCTACTGAGACATCTGACTCCACCAACAGAGGGAACAAAGGCCACTGTGACCAACGAGTGCAGGGCCAAGAACTACATGTGGGAGGCAGTGTCCTCATTCAAAATATAGGAATACCCGGCAAGCATAAAATAGCTACTTGATGGAAACTAGAACCCTTCATTATTATGAACAAACTTGGTGATCTACCAGTGTATAAAGTGAAGCCTAAAAGGAGCATGGATCCTCCAAGAAGCTCCACCGGAATTATTTACTGCCAATTGGATATCTTGTTATATGACCTACCAGTGATGAAGCCACCCATCAATTAGAGTTCACTAGGGAAAGTAACAGGCTAACCAGAAGTCCGGGTCAACCCCACGATCCACCTGTTGAAAATTGCATAGGAGGAAGATGATGAGTACAAGCATGAGTATGAAAATGAGAGACTGTTAGCCACTTGTCCAACATTATGGATTCCAGTGACTCTCAGCATCCATAAGGCCTCCCACCAATACAGTGTGCATGATCATGGGATCCCCCATCTGCTACTAAAACTGTACTGGACCCTGAAGCCGATGAATTTATCCCTCTAGACCCACCTTTAAGTGAAGTAAAATTGGAGAATTGCAGAGATCCTGGGGGTTGTGAAAGAAACCACCAGGTAGAGGAAGAAGACAGCAGGTCACAGACAGAGTCTGAATCTGAAGAAGGGAACGTAGAGGTGCCGGTAGAACCAGTGCTATATCTCCTTGCCCTCAGAGAGTAACTAGGCCACCCATGCGGTTAAGAGCATTGTCAGAATACTCAAATACCCAGCTATACACAATGAAGTAATGAATCCCAAGACATAGGTAGGTGTATAATATATCAGTGAGTCAGTCCACATAACCAGATATAGCCATAGATCCCTGAAAACCGAGGGGGAATGGGAAAACCAACAACACTCAATTTCATTGGGAACAATAAGGCAGCAATAAAGGCTATAAAACTCACGGACACCTCCTTGTAGGGAAGACGTGCTACTGCTGATGGAGTCCAGCAGAGCACCCATGCGGTTAGCATATGAGTCCCCTGGGTGTCCACTGAAGTTATGGTGGGTAGTATACAAAATAGAGTAACGCCTATGATGTGTGACTGAGGTGAACTCTGGAAATGTGGTACTTGGTGTTGTACCAATGATGCCTCATATGGAAGTTGCCACATATGTTCTCACCTGCTCCTGTGTTGATCTGTGCATAAATAGGAAACATGTGTTAGGTAGAAACGTTTATACTGTGTTATGCTATTGTTGTTATTATTATCATTATTATTATATATGAAATCACTGTGAGATTGATGGGGACATCAATGTTTCTAGACAGGGGAGAGTGTAACACCCCTATGAACACACAAGTAAAATGATGAACATGTCCCCAATAGCTATGAACCAAGGAAAAGACTGAGATAATAGGATAACCAAGAAGGATGAAATCATGGTAGGACGACTTAAGAGAGGAATATAGCGAGAAAGGAGCACTTCAGTGGGAGGAATCCTGCAGAGAGGGAAGAAAGGAATTGTCCCAAAGAGCCTAGAGAGATATGCAGTGTGGTGGCAGAACCTTCCCAGACTGGCAGACCAGCATGTACCGGGGGTAGCGCGAGCAACCCCATTGGCGTGTGTTTAAGGTAACGGGCCTTAATGTTTAGGGCTGGCAGGCAGTCAGAGTGTATTTAACATATGTTGTTAAAAATAAAGCTGTAACCTTTAGCTTCCAATGTAACAGTGTGTTGAAAAAAATATAGAAAAAGTGCGCTACTAATGAGAATTCTGGGATGAATAACATACAACACTGGTGATAACTAGTTAGACTGAATAAATCAGATCCCAAATACCAAATATGATAATGTGAATAAATAAACACATTAATCCGTGTACATAAACAGTGATAAGTAATAACCTCAATATGGTAGCAAAGAATGTTGTCTTATTTATTTGCTTGGTTTGTACTTTGCAAAGGGGGATCGGAGCTTTAAGCCTTTATGCAAAAGATCATGATTTTCCCCTTGTTGATGTGAATATCAGCACGTATAAGAGCTTGAGCCATTCTATTTGTAGTCCTAAGGAATCTAATGTTTTTTTTACAGTTATTATAACACATGGATCTTGAGGTTAACTACCCTAATGCTCTTACACACCTTCTCTAAAGGGTGGTTGAGAGAGTATTGTATTCAATATCCTTCCTACTGTATTACACACATACAGTGTTGTGAGGGCACAGCAGTGGATTTAGAAGTAGTCAGGGCCCCGCTGATCCTGTACACAGGGCATGCACCTGCATAAAGATGGCAAGGACTGTCAGCCAGCATGATCCTCAGTCTCACACTTTCACTGTTTAAAGTCAATACAATCACTTGACTCAATCAGTCAAACTCATGTTCTATCAGTACCATTCACACTACCAAGTAACTCACACACTAGAAAACATAAACCCCAATGTTTTCTGTCACCACAAATTATCCTAAGAGGCAGGAGATAAGGATTAAAATGGGGACTTTCTGGAAAACCATGAGGTCTAGATCAAGGCAAAAAATTGATCCAGATCTGGAGAAAGAAATTGCACCAAATGTTTCAAATGAAAAATCAATTCATTGTTTTTTACCATTGATACCCGTGCTGCAATTTTTTTTGTCCTTGAATCGCACCATATTTGGCTTGATTCAGTGATTGTAGCGATTGAGCTACAGCAATCAAACCTCCTCGTTAAATCATAAGCAACAGTGACCTAATCACTTTGCTTCAGACCGTAATAATGTTTTATAAAACCAAACTTCAAGTTCTTCACAGATGCAATAATAAATGAATTTTTAAAATAATACATTTATATTTTTGACAGATATTAGGACATTGACAACAGAAACCTGTTCTTCAAATTTGTGGAAAGCTGATAACCGAATAAAAAAATGTAGGGTTCCTTAATTGTGAAGAAAAAACTTTTTTTGGCAATCTTAAAAGCTCATGTATTAGAACATCAATAAGGAATTTCCATGTGGACGTCATAAAATATATTAACACCTGCAACAACAAAAAAACCTGTACTTCAAGACCAACAATGCTAGTAAAATTTGGTGTAAATTCAACATAGCTAATCATTATACAGAAATCAGTAAGTCTCAAGCAATCAATCAACTTGCCTTGCAACTACTGTATGAACCTCTTGAATGCGTTGAAATGACCATGCTACTGTGTATTATAGACTAAGTTATGCTGCAGGGAAAGGCATGCCTGGAAACACAAACCTAATGTATAGCACATTCAGGACACTGTATTTCATTTCAGACTGGTTTATTTTTGCATTTCATTTGCACTTTTGGCTGGGACAGATGAAAGAACAGATGAAAAATGTGCTTGTTGAAAGTCAGCTCAAATCACTTGAGTGCATAACCTTTCATGCTCCTACACAGTGACTGTTCTTAGTGTCAGTAACTGGTGCCAGGCAGAAGAGCTGCATGTTGTCAGTCACGGCTGAAAATATTTATGAAACGGAAAATAGACTGGACGCGTTTGCGGTTACATAACGCAAAGTGGTTCCTTAAAGCAGTACATGAGTTAAATAGCTAGTCACTACCAAGAAGGATCGATCTGACATGGTCTCATAGATTTCTGGATGAAAGAGGCTACTCTTCTCAATCTTTACGGTCAGAACGTTGAAGGAGCAGCATGCTGGTTAAAAGTGCAGTTCCACATACATGTGGAAAATGAATTTACTGGATTAAATGTGTGTGAATGACATGTTTTAAAAATCCATTCAAACAAGTATAAGAATTATACAAATATTTATTCTAATGTTAAATGTTTTGTTGGTTGGTAACCAGATACTTTGGATGTTTTATATGACACTTATCTAATCCTGTAGGTGATAATGCTCTTTGTAGAACTTCTAAAGCATAACCACCCTCCCTAGTTATCTCCTTTCTTCCTTTTGGGAAGTGATACCATAATTTGAGGACAATAAATGACTGATACGGTTTACAGTATATTAGAGAGCCCCAACTGAAAAGAATTTTTTTTAAAGGTGGAGATAAACTTTGCTGTAGCAATAAGTGTGGGAAATATATATTTTTCTTGCACTTTATTTATTTTTTAGATATTTTTCACTAGATGTATTAGGGCACTCTGATTTTAAACTGCACAGTAGCTCACACATATCACATATAGTGCTTCTAAATGTTAACCACATATGCACAGCATACATGTCACACATCCCATGCTATGGACTATACTATGGTCTTGTTTCCTCTTTTCTCTATGTAGAGGAGGAAATACAAATAACACAGTATAAAGTTGGTAGTGTAGGTACCTGCTGAAAGGTGCAATAGAAGAGAGAAATGGCAGAGCTCAACCGGAAATATCCAAAAAAGTTAGGAGGAGGAAAGTGCGTTATCCATAAAAAATGTTTAATGGTCAAGAAAGGGAAAAAAAGCACTTGCCTTGATAAAGTGCTTTGTATATGTTGGTAGGGTAATGCCTTGCCATTTTTCCTTTCTTGACCATTAAACATTTTATATGGATAACGCCCTTTCCTCTGCCTAACTTTTTTGGATATTTCCGGTTGTGCTCTGCCATTTCTCTCTTCTATTGCATCTAACCTACAAGGACGGAGGCATGCCAAGATTGCCTGGAACCTGGATTAACATGGACGCTGCAGCAGACCTGTGAGTTTTTGCTTGCTACATGGTTATTATGTTCCTTAAAGGTATTTGGGTATTCAATTGGGGTGACAATTAGCACTTTGGTTCCTGGATTTATTGAGTGCCACGTATGCTGGTTTACCAACCAGGATACCACACCCAGTACCCTACCCTAATCAAGATATATACTCCAGGCATCACACAGGTATAATCACCATCATACTACATTTATTGTCCTGTATACAGTCTTTAGCACCACGCATGTATATATTTACCTTCCGAAAGGGTCCATTACCTTGACATGGTTACAAGCTTAACATATTTTGGCTAAAAGATTGAACTGAACAATACAACAAATGTATTAGAAGGAAAAAACATATAGAGATTAACTAAATAATTTGTCCTATTGCATGTGCATTGTGCCTTCTTTGTTTACCGCTGTATATCTGATGTTTCTCCACTTGGCACAATATATATATATATATATTGATGTATTAGAACATCAATAAGGAATATATATATATATTGTATATACTGTATTACTGTGGGTCTGTGTTTTGAGCTTAAGATTGTGCATGCCCAATTCATTTTTAATTTTTTTTATTTTAAACAAACAAATGAAGGATAATGAAATATTATTTTAAGGAAGCCAATTACATTATTAAGGTTTATTTACAGGTTTTCTGTTTTGTATCAGCACATCGTCTTTTTTTTTTGGTTTCAATCTTTTTTATTAGAAAGGTATATATTGCATATTACATAACACATTTATCCAATTATTCTCCTTTATTACACTTGGGACACCATTCTTTTGTTGCATTATTTTGACGGCAGTTATTAACCCACTGGATCCTATGTTTGACTGTCATGCCTCCCCTCTTCCTTGATTTTTATACCTTCCTGGGTTTTCTGTGGGTGAGGTTTGAGGACTAGTCATGGGTAGTTGCTTGGTTTACCTTTTACATTTTGTTAGTTGGATAGTGACAGAGGCAAGAGACAGGAAGAAAGAAGCAGGGGGGATAAAGATGGTGGAAGGAGGGGGGGTACATGGTTATGAGGGGCCCTCCAAGGAGAATTTGGCTTTGGGACGGCACCTTGCTCTGCTCCCGTGTGGAGCATCCATTTACTCTATTTCTTTTAGTCGTGATCTACTCTGGAGACCAAATCCCCAATACCCAATCGAATTAGTCTGTCGTTTGGTTAAGCTGGGCCGACAGTCTTTCCATCAGCCTCACATTTTTGATTCTTAGGGCGACTTTATGAGATAGCAATACAGACCGGCGCCTCAAAGTCCAAAACTGAAATGAGTCCAAAGATGTGCTGCAGTGTCCAAAAACGCTGATTCGGTAGAAGGACTGCAAACTCCACAACAGCACACGTGGTATCATGCAAGGGAGATAAAGAGAAAGATCATAGCGTGACACTGCAAACTATAAAACATATAACTCATACAAACAGGACATACATGACAAACAACACTAACAGAAAGGCTGACAATATAACAGAGATTTATTATGACAATACTAAAAACAAGAGAAGCTTTGGAGCGGGTCTAGGATCCAGTGTGGTAAAACTGGAATCCTACTTACAGCAATCCAGAAGGGTTCAAGCGGTGTGTATATTGTGCAGTTCTTTTATCAGCTTATCCTCGGCGCGTGGTGCTGCTGTAATGGCCGCCGGCGCTTCCTCCGGTTACTCTTGGGCTCAGCGTCCCTGCAGGCCAAACCTCGCGAGATTCCTCGTCAACCGTGACGTCACTCGCTAGGTGGAGCTACTCGCCGCCGCTTTCTCCTGTATCGCACGTCTACACCGTTCGCTCGAGCTATGACTGGGTGCTGTGACCTGCTCCTTTGATGCGCTCTTCCAAATGATCTCTAAAAACACCCAAAACATTAGGGTGTTTTTAGAGATTATTTGGAAGAGAGCATCAAAGGAGCAGGTCACAGCACCCAGTCATAGCTCGAGCGAACGGTGTAGACCTGCGATACAGGAGAAAGCGGCGGCGAGTAGCTCCACCTAGCGAGTGACGTCACGGTTGACGAGGAATCTCGCGAGGTTTGGCCTGCAGGGACGCTGAGCCCGAGAGTAACCGGAGGAAGCGCCGGCGGCCATTACAGCAGCACCACGCGCCGAGGATAAGCTGATAAAAGAACTGCACAATATACACACCGCTTGAACCCTTCTGGATTGCTGTAAGTAGGATTCCAGTTTTACCACACTGGATCCTAGACCCGCTCCAAAGCTTCTCTTGTTTTTAGTATTGTCATAATAAATCTCTGTTATATTGTCAGCATTTCTGTTAGTGTTGTTTGTCATGTATGTCCTGTTTGTATGAGTTATATGTTTTATAGTTTGCAGTGTCACGCTATGATCTTTCTCTTTATCTCCCTTGCATGATACCACGTGTGCTGTTGTGGAGTTTGCAGTCCTTCTACCGAATCAGCGTTTTTGGACACTGCAGCACATCTTTGGACTCATTTCAGTTTTGGACTTTGAGGCGCCGGTCTGTATTGCTATCTCTGTGTTTTTCTAACTGTGTTTGGGTTAGGTTTTCCTGGCAGCCGTCCTATAGATAGAAACTTTTCACACTGTGTTTGTATTGTACATATTCACATATTGTTTAGCGCTAATCACACCACTCTTTTTTCTTAGGGCGACTTTATGCCTAGATGGGGGGTTTATATTTTTCCAGGCCGCTGCTATAGAGCATCGAGCTGCTGTGAGAATGAAGGAAATTAGTTTGGAAATTGCGGTCCGTATCTCATCCACTGGCTTGGCTAGGAGGAAGGTAAGGGATCAAGCGGGATCCTCAGCTCCGTGTTTTCATAGATCAAGCTTTGTATCATGGACCAGAACTTCTGGATGCGTGGGCATGACCACCAGATATTGGCTATGTCTCCTCTCATACCGCATCCCCTCCAACACAAATCTGGTGTTTCCGGATAGATCTGGCTCAGCCTACTCGGGGTTAGGTACCAGAAGAATAGAATTTTGTATATATTTTCTTTCGTTACCGTAGAAATTGATGTTTTGGCTGCCGCTTCCCAGATATCCCTCCAGTCATCGTTATCAATGTCTATATTGAGGTCTTCAGCCCATTTCAGCATATAATTGTTGGGTTTGGAGGTTGCGTGAGATGCTTTTCCCGTGTATATCTCCGAGATCAAACCCCCTCTGTGGAGGAGCACATCGTCTTTTTAACTAGTCGCTGAGCAGGTAGGATTTTAGAAGGACACCCTTCTACTAAACTTCTGCCCCTAGTGCTAAAATTGGCTAAAGGTGTCTGTACATCCATTTGATAAAGGAAGCATCAGTCACTTCTAGCTAAATCCGTCATTTTTAAAAAAAAATCTTTTTTTCCTTTATTGGAGACACATATGAAAAAGAAATACAAACAGAGGTTACAATCAATGTGATACAATTAGGGATGAGGGTAGTGTAACTTGACTGTGAGGCGAGTCTGGGGTCTCAATAAATCATTTTCTTGTTTTTTTAGCAAGAAAAGCAGGGGGAACTCAGGGCGGGGTGATAGATGGGGACGACAGGAGAGGGGGTAGATGGGGGGAGGGAGGGTTGCGGGGGGGGGGGAGTAGTGGGTTCGCACTCCTCTCTATCCGCCTCTTTAGTTGGTAGTCCATTTGTTCGGACCTAATCGGCGGGAAGGGTTCCTGAGCTAATCCAGGGCTCCCATGTGTTATAGAATTGTGGCATTTTTTGTTTTAGCATGGCCGTTAATTTTTCCATAGTCATTACTGTATTTATTCTATTTACCACAGTCCTCCTTGAGGGCGCTTTTAGTTGCTTCCAGGCCGCCGCGACCGAGCATCTCGCCGCCGTAAGTATAGCGGAAGTCAGCCTGGCCGCGGGGGCTGGGAGATCCTCTATTGGTTTGCCCAGCACGTATGTCAGGGGGTCCAGGGGAACCTCCAGGCCCAGGGTTTCATCCAGGAGTCTTTGAATTCTAGTCCAGAACTGCTGGATCTCAGGACATGTCCACCATATGTGAGCCATGTCGTCCTTTTGTCCACATCCTCTCCAGCATAGGTCAATTGCGCCGGGGAAGATCTGGCTCAATCTACTCGGGGTCAGGTACCATTGAAATAGTATTTTGTATATGTTTTATTTTGTAATGGAGCAAATTGAAGTTTTAGGGGCTGCGTCCCAGATGTCCTCCCAGTCCTCAAGATCTAGTGGTATGTCGAGGTCTATGCACCATTTTTGCATATAAGTATGGGTGGGTGGGGGGAGAGAGTTCTCTATTATGCTGTAGATTGCTGTGATTAGGCCTTTCTGATACTCTCTTACTTGACAGAGGGACTCAAATTTGGTCAGGGGGGAGAATTTTGAGGTCGGGGATAGAGCTCTAAGGAAATGCCTTATCTGTAGAAATGCGAATATGGGGAGATGGGGGGCTGACAATTTATTTTTGAGCTCCTGGAAGGACAGAGCTTCGTCATTCTCTAGCAGATCCGCAACCATGCTAATGTCTAGGTCCTGTAATAGACCGATCTGAGCTTGGGAGCACCCAGGAGGGAATTCAGGGTTCCCAAGTATGGGGGTGAGTTGGGAGGGGGGTGAAGTTAGGCCGTATTTCCCTCTATTTTTGGACCAAATAGACCACGTGCATTTCATTGCTCCGAGCTCAAGTTTCTGAGGGGGTTTTTCCTTGTGCTCTGGGGACCATAGTAAAACTGGGAGAGGGACAGGGGATGCGTGACGAGCCTCTATTTCCAGCCAGCAGGCCAAGCTCGGAGGGTTGTTCCAAACCACTGCCTGTCTGAGTTGGGCCGCAGGGTAGTATCTAACCACGTCAGGCACCCCCAGTCCACCTCTTGCCTTTGCGGCCATGAGCACTGATCTCGGGACTCTAGGTTTTCGTTGTTTCCATATGAAACGCAGAATTTGCGTTTGTATATTTCTTAGTTCGGCTAGGGGGATTGGAACTGGGAGGGTTGGAAGTAATACAACAGGCGGGGAAGGATATTCATTTTAGCGGAGACGATTCTGCCAAACCAGGAAATCTGGTATGTGTTCCAAGCTTCTAGGTCTCTCTTAATTTGGCTAAATAGAGGGGGGTAGTTTGTTTTGTACAGTGAGGAGTACATTCTGGTAATTTTTATCCCTAGATATTTTATGTGGGTGGAGTTCCATTTATATTTGTAGTTTGCTTGGAGAAGTCTCCACGTTTGCTCGGGGAGGGATATATTCAGTGCTTCGGATTTGTCCATATTTATCTTATAATCTGAGACCTGACTAAATTGATCTAGCAGTTTCTGCAGGTTGGGAAGGGAGATATGTGGGTCAGATAAGTTCAGAATAACGTCGTCCGCGAAAAGGGATATTTTATAGTTCTTGTCGGATATGTTTATGCCTGTGATATCTGGGTCAGCTCTGACTTGGGCTGCCAGTGGTTCTATTGAAATTGCGAAAAGCAGTGGGGATAGGGGGCAACCCTGCCCGGGTCCCTTTCTTATGTGGATCGGGCTGGATTGTCCTCCTGGAAGTTTTAAATACGCCTTGGGGTTCTGGTATAATGCTCGGACACCCTCTAGGAACGGGCCCGAGAAACCGAATTTGATCATTGTTTGATCAAGGAAGGACCATTTGATCCGGTCAAAGGCCTTCTCGGCGTCTAGACTAAGAATCATGGCCTGGAGTTTATTGAGATGCACGTGGTCGAAGATATTGATAATTTTGCGGGTGTTGTCAGAGGCCTGTCTTCCTGACACAAAACCCACTTGGTCTATATGAATTAGTCTGGGGAGAATAGGATTTAACCTGTTTGCGAGGATCTTGCTAAAGAGTTTTAGGTCTGTGTTAAGCAGGGAGATTGGTCTGTAGTTACCGCATTGCAGCGGGTCCCTTCCTTCCTTGTGAATAATGGCTAAGTTGGCAGCAGAAATTGTGCCCGGGATCGGGTCTCCCTCTAGAAGGAGTTGAACATATCAAGTAGAAAGGGGGAAAGAGACAATCTAAAATTTTTATAGTAAGCGTTTGAAAAGCCGTCAGGGCCAGGAGTTTTGGCTATCTTAAGGGTGCTTATGGCTTGCGCCAGTTCCTCCTGGGTCATTTTACAGTTCAGGGCTTTGAGTTCCTCGTCAGTAAGAGAGGGCAGATTGCATCTCGCCAAAAATCGTGAGGCAGAGTCTACATCTGCTGGGTCTTGGTTGGGGGGGGTGGAGGTTGTAAAGCTCCGTGTAGTTGTTTGCAAATTCTTGGGCGATTTCTTTTTCCACATAAGTAGTGTGGCCGCCTTTAGTGCGGATTCTTGTGACTTGGACTCTTGCTTTTATGCCTCTGAGTTTTGACGCTAGGAGTTTGTCGGCCTTATTGCCCCTATCGTAAAACCTCTGATTGGTCCATTTGAGTGCTCTCTCGACCTCTTCTAATTGGGATTGTTTTAGCTCAGTTCTTGTTTTGTCAAGTGTTCTGAGTAACTTTTTGGAGGGGGCCTTTTTGTGTTGTTGTTCGAGGGTAATTATTTTTTCAGTTAGCGCCTTTTGTGTTTTTAGTTTAACTTTTTTCTTATAGGATGCTAGGGAAATTAGGTCGCCTCTGATTATTGCTTTGTGGGCTTCCCACAGCGTCGACGCTGCAGAGACTGATCCTTTGTTTAATTCAAAAAATGAGGTTAATTTGTGCCGGATTGTTTCTACAATTTGTGTGGTCGTTAAGGAGGGAATCATTTAGTTTCCAATTATAGGAGGGGTTCTTTACAAGAGGAAGAGAGAGGGTCAAATCGACCGGGGCGTGATCAGACCAAGTAATCGGGCCTATAATGGAGTGGGAGGCCGCCTGGAGAACATTTGTGGTGCCCAGCAAATAGTCGATCCGCGAGTATGATTGATGTGGGGCCGAGAAGAACGTATAGTCCCTCTGGCCTACGTGCTGTGCCCTCCAGATATCTGTACGGGAGAAATTCTGTATGATCTCTCTGAACCTTTTTGCCTTTTGCTGGGTCTGGGCTGTATGTTGAGTGGAGGGCAAAGTAGATCTGTCCTGCTCTGGTGACAGAACCATATTGAAGTCCCCGAATACCAGCAGAGATGCGAGTATAGATTGGTCCAGGGATTCCAAGAGATCCTGGATAAATTGTACCTGATTTTCATTATGGGCGTAAATATTGATTATGGAAATGGGGTTTCCTGATAGGGATCCCTGTAAGAGTAGATAGCGACCCTCTGGGTCTCGGGATATCTTAGTGGGGGCAAATGGGACATTATTTTTTATCAGAATGGCGACTCCCCTTTTCTTAACGGGGGAGGAAGCGTAGAAAGCCTGTGAGAAGGCCTGTTTGAACGTGTTGGGGGGGTCATTAGAATTAAAATGGGTCTCTTGAATACAGATAATGTCACATTTGTTTTTTTTGAGTTCCTGTAGCGCTAGTTTATGTTTCTTGACTGAGTTGAGGCCCTTAACGTTGAGGGAGGTAATTTTAATTGACGTCATTATGGAGGTGGTTTTCTCCCAGGTTTGGGTGGTCTGGGCCCCGTAATTTTCCCATGACGGGTGGGGGCTGGTTCCCTGCTAGGGGTAAGGCTGATGGGTTTGTTATCTGCTTTACGGACCGAGTTGATAATCGGGGAGTCAGAGAGGGGTGGGGTGGAGGGGGGTTGGGTGGGGCGGGGTTGGGGGGGGGGACACACAAAAGGAGAGAAAGAAGTGGGCTTTTGGGGAGCCTGATTGTATTTTCCTTTGGCACCGTTGTGACAAGGAAATGGGGATTAGATCCCCTGGAGATCCTTCCGGAGCGCCAATCATGGGGCACTTCCAGGTTGGGAGGTCCGACACCCTCCCTGTTTAGCGTAACTGGGGGGGGGGGGATTAAGCTCTAGAGAGCAACTAGTATTCCCAACTGCGGGATAACTTGGGGGGGGGGTATAGGGCGTTCACGTGAAAGTGGCGTTCCTTTAGCCCTCACCTTGCCGGTCCTATCTCCCATTATGGGTTGAGGAGGGGGGGGTTGAGGGGGGTGGGGGTGGGGAGGGGGTGGGTTGGGGGTGTGGGTGGGAGGGGGTGGGGGGGTGTTAGGAGGGTGGGTGGAGATAGTACTATTTCTTTGTAACCATTCTTATTTTCCGGCAATTTGGTTTACATCATATTAGACTGTGTTTTTGCACAAGCAAAGTTAAAACATTTGTCACCGTCTGTGTTCTGCATCATCGATGCACCCCTGAGGGGGGGGGAGAGTTGGGGAGGGGGGGGGGAGAGTTGGGGAGGGGGGGAAATATGGGGGAGGGGGGGATGGGGGGGGGTAGGGGGGGAGTTTAGAATAGTAGCATTTCTTTGCAATCGTTCTTATTTCCCGACATTTTGGCTTACAACATAGTAGACTGCGTTTTTGTACAAATAATTTCAAAACAATTGTCAACATCTGTGTTTTACATCATCAAAGCAACCTGGCAGGGGGGGGGGTGCTTTTCTATCACCTTTGTAGCAGTTCTTGTTTAGCCCGGGATACCGGTACGGCATATGGACCTGTGGTTATGCACAGGACATTTCCACCCGATATCATCATCATCATCAAGCATTTCACACGTTCTAAATATAACAATTAGCCTGCTGTAATTCGGCACGGGCAGCTATTGCCGGTACAGGGTTCAGCTTGGACAGTTTACGGGGGGGGGAAGAGAAGGGAGAGGGGGGGAAAGAAAAGGGAGGGGGGGGATGGAGAGGGGAGGGGGGGAGGGAAGGGGGG